>NC_056749.1:460338731-460493319 GCF_019279795.1 Protopterus annectens
AATTCAAAAGCTGCTAGACAAGAGTCATGCAGGAAGTCCCACCAGACCAAGCAGGATTCAGAACTTACACATGTCTCTTTTTAGTGCCAAAAAGAGAGGAGACCTGAGACTAATTCTGGATCTAAAGCAAATTAAATCAGTTTGTGAAGAAATCGAAGTTCCAAATGGTCACAGTTTAGTCCAGTCAGCTGTTTCTACACAAGGACAATTGGATGTGCTCCATAGATCTTCAGGACATGTGCTATCACATCAAAAGCCCTCAGACTAACCGCATGGTTTCTGCAGCTCCATCAATAGCCAGACAGCTCAAGCTTTCCTCCCAATATGTGCCATACTATTACCTTTGCAAAAAGACTCAACCAAAAGATTTACAAGAGTAAATGGAAAAGACTTCAGCTTTGGGCTCTGAGAAACAACGTTCACCCTTTTACTGCCCCTGTCTGTGCTGTACTAGACTTTCTAGCTTCTTTTTTCAAAAAAGGTGCTAGTTTTTCCTTTTTCAAAGTACAATTGGCAGCCATATCAAATTTTCATGCACCACACAAAACATATTGTTTGGTTGCTTCCAAGTTGTGTAAGGCTTTATTAAAAGGCACCTTCTTGCTTAGACTTCCAGTAAAGGATCCATCGCCTCCCTGGGATTTGACAGTGGTACTCCAAGGTTTGACTCAACAGCCCTTTGAACCTTCAGCAAAAACTGACAAAGTATCTATCTTAGAACTCAGCCTTTTTAGTGGCTAGCACTTATGCTAAAAAGGATTTCTGAACTCCAGGCTCTTTCATCAAACACTCCTTTACATTAGCTTTTATAAAGACATGGTTACTTTATGGACTAACCCTTCTTTTTTTTACCTAAAGTGGCTTCTGAATCTAACATTAAGTAAACTATTCATTTACCAGTCTGCTTTCCAAAATTTTCAAACAAAGAAGAATACATGCTACATCTTCTGGATGTATATAGACAATTACATTTTCATTTACACAGAACAAAAACATTCAGAAAATCAGACCCACCTGTTTTTTCTCTTTTATCAAGTCAGTTGGGTTATCTATTTTATAAAGTTACACTGGCTAAATGGATAACTAATTGCATTCCTTGGATTTGCTCCCAACAGGGCCTTTCTCTACCAAGAACACCTAAAGCCCTTTCAACTACATCCATGGCCACTTCATCTGCTTTTTGGTTACGAACTTCAGTTAATGATATTTGTGCAGTAGCAATATGGTCCAATGATCATACCTTTATTACTCATTATAAATTGAGCATAATTTCAAGAAGTAGAGCTGCTTTTGGTTTAGCTATTCTCCTGAATATCCTTCCATGAGGGGCACCCAAGATGTATGTTGCTGGGGACTCTTGTCCCATTTGTTGAAGAAGAATGAAAAGGACAACATCAGATTTAAAAGTTATGTACTCACCATAACTAGGCATCTGTGTTGTCCATTTTCTTTCTTTTTTAACTCCCCCGTCCCCCCTTCCTGTAATCTTCTGGAGTGACGTGATTGTTTCTTTGTTGGAACCTATAGTTCCAGGTGTGAGCCCTGCTCTAGTATCTATTTTTCTCTTTAACTACTTAATGTAAGCTTTATGGTAACAAACTCAACCTGAGGTGTTGGGGATATACTACGGCATTGTGGGTAGAGGGAGGAGCTCAATAACTGTATCCAAAGTCTGAAATATGCAGTCAAGTCAGATCCCAAGATTGGATCCTTTGCTCATTCATTGTTAAAGAATGAAAATGGACAACACAGATGCCTAGTTATGGTGAGTACATAGCTTTTAATTAAGACTGGCAGTAATTTCCAAAGACCACAGATAGTATGCCATGCAGTGATGCATACCTTATCTGTATATACCATCCCTGCTTGTATCACAATGCAAAATGATATGGACTTTGACAAACACTGGTGTATTATGTTTGCGATGATGCTCTTGACCTAAGCTTGAAGTGCAGATTATATTCTGTAATGGCTTATAAATAGGACAGTGGTATTTGGGTTTCAGAGATATTCCAACTGTGCTGCTATTTTCTATTTTCTAAGTCATATACCAGAGTGTCATCCTGACATCTGCCACACCACTGTACTGTATATAGCAGTTTGAGCTTACTTTTCTTAAAGGAACACACAGAATTTTGTAATTAGAAGTGCAGCAATCAAAGAAATCCAATCCATATTTACATCAGTCCCAGCATTATACTCATTACTCAGAGCCTCAAAGAAGCTTAGCACAGCACAGTGAATACCTTAACACAGAAGTCACATCTTACTTAGTAAGACTACTCTACTAATTGTATTATAAACAGGATATATTAAAATAGTCAGAATGATATTCCTTTAGAATCAAGAGACAGATATAGTGATCTTCATGGAAGGTCATTACAACTTTCTATGTCTATTCTTCCTGGACAGAATTCATCCAGATTATGGTATACTCCCTTGACAAATCAATGCAGCTTTGTGTTAACTGGTTCTAACATTGGTGATAAAAGACTTCCTTAAATATTTTGCATTGTTTGAAATGTTTTCAGTTCTTCTTACTGTTTCTGAGTACCACTCATATTTTTCTAGTTGCTCTTTCCTTCCATGTTTCTAACCATCACAAACCCATCACATTTTTCAGTCTAGAAACCATTCATTCTTCTGCCATCAAGGAGTCCCCAGCATGAGTGAAGAGCTGACCAGAAGGGGGCTATCATTTAGATAGTTGTGTTGTTGGTATGTACCTTAGTGGCATCTGCTGATGGCAACAGTGTAGACATGGCTACTAGGCCCTAACCTTGATCACAATGGCTAATGTTAGTGGCTGCATCACCATGACGGCCTACTTGTGTGTGACTTTTCCTGTCCAAATGCTAACAAGAACTATCATCGCCAACTTGGCAGAGCCAATTCCACATCCCTAACCTCTCTGTACTTTGGCACCTTACATGCCTCTACCAGCTTGGTTGTGATCAGCTGATCCGAACCACCATTTTCTATCAGGAAGAGCAAACTGTTTTCAGCTACTTTTTTCCCATAGTGCCCCACATGGCTCCCCCCACATGGCTCTTCCACTGTCTGATTTAATTTGAAGGCTGCTAGCCTAGCTAGATAGAATTTTGTAAACAATTCTATGTCATTGTAAATATTAAAATGATCCACAGGCTTGTTTCACAAATGTAAAGAAAGCTGTGTTATGTTTTGATCATCAAAAATGTAACCACAGTGCACCCTGCTGGAAGAAAGCTGATGAGTAAAGCATTTTATGACTGTCTGATCTCAAGCTAGGATTCAGGATGTCTGGGCTAGGAAATTCTTTCTATTGTTCTAAGACAGAGATAATTACTAGGTTTTGCATGTAAAGTATCTTTTGTTGCTGTGGCTTCCTGGCAGGTACAGATTACAAAAAGAAATGATAAAATTTTAAGTTCTGTGTTCCTGGGATACTTAAGTAGAAGTGTCAAGAATTATGTAATCAGAAATGACTTAGCAGTAATGTGTATTATCAATTTAAGACTTTCTCAGAGAGAAAGACTCGGCATTTTGTATTTGTCTTCAGAGCTGACAACTAACCAGCACTTTGCCTTGTAAGTAGAATTTAGAACATAGTTTCTCTTAGAGACAGATATGACTATAGCCAGATTAGTCTAGCTGTTTTCTATATTTATGTTAGACTATTCTACAATATTGCTTTAAAGTATTTACCTGTGATTTCTGAACTCTCTATTAGCACTGTGTTGAATTGATGAGTATTGTCTTGTGTTGTTATTATTATTATTAAATATTTTAATCCTTTCAACTGTGGTTGTGTAGAGATAATTAAAGCTCTGAGAGTACTTGCAATTATTTGGTGATACTGTATAAGCCACTCCAATAGCCTTAGCCCTGGGTTATACTTACTATATGGATAACAGTAATAGCACACAGTGGAATTGGTCACCCTTTGGGAAGGGCCTTATAGTAGCTGATAAGTAGTGGTTGGTGGCAGTGATTTCTACCTTATAGTCTGGGCAGGAGGGGGCATAGCTGGAGAACCTGTGCCAGCCTTCCCCAGGAGTGCCTGGGTGTATATAATTCATATCTTAAAGTGCGTGCTACTTGGGCAGGGACATGAAGCACTGGTTGGACAGAAAGGGTACTGGAGGTTTTGGCTTGACCACTCAGCTGAGATCCATACCCTATAGCTGTGCCACTGGGGACTCTTATTGGGGATCTGGAGAGAAAGGGTGAAACCAGCCCCAGACTGACTGTGATCTCTGTGTGCTCTTAAGGGAAGTTGTATTTTACTTGTTATCCTCTCAATGTTGACACCCCTCACTGGTGCTACTGGTGAGGAATGAGGCTCCTTGATTACTGGGCCAGTGCATGGTCATCACAATTAATATTTAGACCCATGTTAGCTGGGCCATAGTTGGGGCTTTATCCCTCCACATAACAGATCTATGCCATGCTTACAATAATTTGAACTGCATAGTGGCTCATAGAAATGATTTTCTTCACTGTTTTACTATAAGATTTTAGTCATTTTCCTTTTATCATGTTAATTTTGCTCCCGCTTTGGAATACAAGAAGGACTAATGCATATTGACAAAATCAGTCAACAAATGTGCTTGTGATGCATAAAAACTAACTACTGATTATTACTACACAATGTTTACTTTGTTTAGGCCCAGCCCATAATGTGGAGAAGTTGTAACACCTTAGAGCCATTGCTCTTATTCATTACTAATTGTCTGTCAAGTTACAACAAGCCACAGAATAATGAAGACTCAGGATATTATAGTTATTCCTTGCAGAAAAAAATGTCTTAAATATCTCAGGAAAGATTCAGTAAAGAAATTATGTTGCTTAACAACTGCATTTGCTAATAAGGAAAAAAAAATATATCCACAAAAGAGATGTTAAAGAAAATGGGAATCCTTTATTACTAGATGCTGGAAGCATAAAACCTTCAACATGTACTTTTGAGGTGGAAGTTTTCTGTTGATTTCCCAAAACAAGGATATGCAGTATTTTCTAATAATACCAGAACCCAGTAAAGTTATACATGCCTCTTTAACCTTGGTTCCCAAGCCTTGTAGCATACAAACAAGATGTGTTTGTACTCAAATGTACAGCACATTCTGCTCTTATCAGTATTCTTGACTGAAGGTTATTTTCACTGACTGAAAGCGCATTTACTGAACCTGTATGCAAACTGTGAAGCTTGCTTTAATATGGATACATTTCTGGACTTGTGCAGAGAGAATGCTGTATTTTTGTACATTTAAATGATACCTGATCTAACAACTTCTCAAGAGATACCTGAACACGCACAGTTATCTCTTTCTGTAATTACTTTATACATTTATTAATACAGTTTGCAAAAGATACTATAAGGATTACTAGAACTAATATAAAATAAGTTTTCTCTCTCTGGTAAATAAACTTCAGTTTTAATTTTGACCACTAGATGTCACTTGCACATTTATAGTCTGAAATGAAGTCTCTTAACTTATGATTTAATTATAACTGGGCAATTTTTTAACATGTTATAACTGGTCAACTCTCTCTTTACACCTATGATACAAGTATCTTGAAGCATAATTACCATATACTGTATTAACTTGTATTTGTAAATCTTCAGCTAGATTTGTTAGTAATAATCTTTACTATTTACCATTTTAATTTTTATGTGCTGCAATAGATGTCTGCCTTTTAAATACACTGTAAATATTTATGTTCTGTGGTAGTAGAAGTACCATTTCTAAAACGTATGCTTTCTGCATTTCAGATTTATACCTTTGCATACCTTGTCAGTATCTTTTTGACTTTCTTTCTAATGCACAATAGTAATTATGCAAGGTGAGCTGTAGTCTGTAAATTAATTAAATTAAGCTTGACCTGTTATACCTTGAGTGTATTAAATATTGCTACTTATTCTTTAGATAGCTTATCTTAATAAGCCTGTTAGAAATAATTCTGTCACTTTACCCTTAAAACCAATGACTGAATAATGTAAAGTATGATATAATTGCATGTTGTAAACTGCCTAGTAATGTTGTTTGAAATGTACAACTGAGTATGAATGTTATATTCTGAAATCTGACTGAAATATACTACACTGAACTCATAACTGAGTATGAATATATTCCGAAATGACTGAAATTTACATAATGTTGTTAGAAATGTATAACTGAGTAATATATTTTGAAATCTGAAATGTACTGCATTGAACATATTACATTATGAACCTTGACTGAAATTTACATCGATGTTATATATATTTATACTAAACATCTAAAATAGCTGTTTATAAATGCTGTAGTCTAGGAACTAGCTAAACTAATACTAATAAAGGAATACCTTTTCTGCCAGTGTTACCTGAACACCGATAAAACATAAAGTGAAATCTGGTAATGTTATATTCTGGAGACTAAACTATTAGTAAAGGAATACCTTTTTTCTGTCAGTATTATGTGAACACAGATAAAAGCATAAACTGAAAACTAATACTGATATGCAATTGTTTAACTCTTATTGGGGTAAACGCATGTCTGTCGTATATACATTTTAACTTTAAAGAATTTAGATAACTGAAACACATTTAAACAAACATTGAAGCAATGCACATTTGCTGTATACACATTTTAGATACTTGAGTTATGCACCACAGCTCTTGCCAAGTTTAGGCCTTACTCTGCACTATCCCAGTCACTGCTGAGGTATTGGAAGGGTCTCACTAGAGTCCTTTGAATATACACTTAGGCCTTTCAAACCTCCCTTTTCCCATTTCTTGTGCAAGGCTTGGGTGGCTGATATAACATTTTCTTGACTGTATTTGAACATGCATTCCTGGGAATTAACCTGGAAATGATTGTCTTTTTGTAGCTATATCTGTAAACCACAAAAAAGCAGTATCAGATCCCTAAAATAACATTTGCAGCTTTAGCAATTGTACACGATAGCATTACTTGTTAACCTGACTTTATTTCCATTTTCTGCATAAAATAAACATATGCTGCTAATAAACTCTTCTAAGCCTGTAAGCAAACTGATAATGTACTAAAGTGGACTACACCTATGTTACTAATTTCTCCCAAGTGTGTAACTGAACTGATAATGTATTACACTGAAATGGAAAGGCCGTAATTTCATTTTTAATTAAATGGAAGCCTCAGTGGCATTGTTTTTCCATTTCATAACCTCAAATGAAACTGAAGTAGTAATGTGACTCTTTATTAAGATTTTAACATTTTTTTTAAATTTCTGCAGCTTTATAAAATTGATATTAAATGTTGAACTTTCTACATTTACTCTGTAACTCTCTGGTCATAATTTACTCTTCAGTGTGCAAGTCTCCACCCACTGTCTTAACATAGCTTTTCCTTTACCTGGTGTCATTTAATTCTTTCAGTACTACTGAATGTTGCAAGGATTTATCATTACTGCCTACAATTTTCCTTGGATAAACATTAGGAACTGTTACTGCATAATAATATTAAACTGATCTTTACCATACTGTGTTATGGCATACAGCTCTGTCTTTAATTCAGTTTGCTGAGCTGTTCTGTAATCTGATAACTTGGTAAAGTAAGTCCTGCTTGAATATATATATAATCTTGAACCATTTACATGTACACATTTATTACTATAATTGAACTGATCTGATTCTGGAACTTTACTTGTCTGTCCTTTATACAAATGTGGGAAGTTTCTTCATGTAGTAGACACATTTATTTCTAGAGTTGAACTGATCTGATTCCAGAACTTTACTTGTCTTCCGCTTATACAAGTATAACATGAGATTTGAACCTGTGGCTTAAATGATTATGATGCACTCTTTTCTTGCATGGGCTCTGAACTTTTGAGTATACTGTCACTTTTAAAATGTAGAATTGACTTTAAATTTTACAGTCTAAAAACTAGCAAAACATCATTTATTATCCGTGAATGCTTTTTTTGTCTCTACCTGTATTAAGGTATTACTTATGCATTGCAACACTTTCCTACCACAATTCAAAGGTCTTAATGTCTGCTAAACAAAACAGTATCACAAAAAAATGAATTTGCCAGAACTGTAGTTGTAAACCCTTTTTTCGGAGAATTGACTTGTCATTTTTGATAAACCCTATACAACATGTGCTTCCAGAATGGTAAATGTGTACTGTTGCCTTTTTTTCTTAATGATCACTCCCGGAAAGTCTTTCTGAACTTGACTCCCTACATTTCTGCTGTGGCACCTAAACTGGAATTTATTTTTACCTTTAACCCATAAATCTGCATGTTCTTGTCATAACCAATTCTTTAAATTGTGTACATTTGCACAATCTACTGCATGCAAATTTTTACAAGTGTCATCTGTGTGCACTACTGTACATTCTATAGCATTTTTATATTTCCATAAAATATTGTTACTGAAGTCTAAAACAACATGCAACTCTGATGACATGTCCATACCTAGTAAGGTGCTGTTACACTTAGAACTGTTAATTGCTGTAATCGTTGACTCTTAAAATCCTGACATAACTGCACTCTTTTCTTCTAGTAGAGGTCTATTTCTAAATGAAATTGAGGTGTCTGTATTAATCAGTACATTATTCCATAATTTATTTTCCCTAAACAATGAAATATTGTCATTTCCTGTAATCTTAAACAATGACAGATAAATAATCTGATTTGGTGCTGGTGTGCCACACCCTTTATAGATAAGCTGAAAATCCTTTATAGAACTAGCAACAATACTGACTTGAGCTATGAAATGCATTTTATCTGTATTGTGCCCTGAAACACTAGTAATAACATTGAGTTGAGTTAAGATATGCATTTTTTTCTTTACGTTGCCCTGAAGTCTCTGTGCACTCTGATCCCTCATATCACCCTCAGTGCAGTATTTGCACTGACTTTTGAAAACAAGAAACTATAATTTATTACATTCCGAGCATCTGTATTTGAAATTGTGTCTTGTCTGGAAATCTGTATGTTACTTACACTGACTGCATTTCTGTCTGTAGCTGTAATACTGTGACTTAATGTATCTTGAATTACGTGTAAACTAGAATTTATTACCTTCTGAACATCTCTATTTGAAGTCACGTGAAGTTAAGATATTACAAATGTGTGCTTTCTGTCTTATCTGGAAATCTGCATGTTACGTATACTGACTGTGTTTATGTCTATGTACTGCACTGCAACTTAACTCTGTATCTTGTTGTAGCATTTACACTGACTTCTAAAGACTATAAATAGGAATTTATGTTATTTAACTCTGAAAACATACTGATAGAAGCTGATTGATTCTGAGAATCCATTGCAGTCTGCTTCTCAGATTTAACCATTTTGTGTCTAGAAAGATTTAACATTCCTGAACTAATTACCATGAAATTTAAATGAGCATTTTTGGAACACCATTTTTAGACTATTTTACCCAATTTTTAACTTTAAACCACACATTTACTGGTGCCTTTACTTTAGAAGCACTGTTCGACATATTTATACAGTTTACATTTACTGATGTGTTTAAACTTTTCTGTGATTTACTGTCTGACTTAGCTAGAAATTCATAACAAAAATGAATCCCCACATAACTTTATGATTTGAAGTTGCTTTAAGAATCTGTTCTGGCACCTCACAGCTTTTTTTAAACTTTTTCTTGTTTCTTGCCTTTGTGACATCACACTGGAAATCTGAAAGTCTGTCATCTGCCTTGAAGATGGTGAAGTATGTTACTATTAACTGGATAATGTCTTTTACACTAGGTTCATAGGTTCATAGGTTTATACTAGGCTATCTGCCCTAAGGCATTTATAAGCCTAGCCCAAATTTTTGTGGCTTACGCCACCCCTTATATGAAAAAATACTGTGCCCATTAGTTTGTTGTGCCTCTGTCCAGCAGTGACACAGAGATGATTCCCGGGATAAACCTACGATCTTCCATCCACAGGTCAAGATTTCTCTTGAACAGAGCCAGCGAGGTGCTCTGCCTCACATGGATCGGGATTTTATTCCACAGCATAGGGAGTCTCTGAGTGATAAATCTATCCCTCCAGCACGTCCTATTTATATCCGTGCTAAGGTTTAAGTCGCTTGCTCTAGTGGTTTTGGTGGATTTGGATTTTTTGAGGTGGAGCATGTCCATTAATTCCGGGTTGGACATGGCCTTGTATGTCAGGCACATGTCACCTCTGAGCAGATGGTATGCAACTGAATAGAGCTGGAGTTTCTTCAATCTGGCAGCATATGACAGATTTTGGAGTCCCTTTATCCTTTTGGTGAGGAACTTTTGGGGTCTCTCCAATTGCTGCAGATGTTGGGTGAGATACATCCCGAATGGGGCATTGTACTCGATCATTGGTCTGATAAGTGAAGAGTACAGGGGAACAATGACCTCACTAGATCTGGATGTGAATCCTTCATGATCAGGTGGGCAATGTAGAAGGTCTTTCTAACCACTTTAGCAACGTGAGTGTCAAAAGAAAGGCCATTGTCAACCTGGGTCCCCAGGTCCCTGATAACCTCTTCTGTGCTTAGTGGATTGTCACCTATATGGTAGCTTGGGGTTACCTTGTTTTTCCCAAAGGGTATGACTATACATTTTTGGCGTTTAACTTCAGGCCATGGCTCTGGCACCAGCTATCTGTTTCCGTGAGTCCCTTCTGAAGGATATCCATGTCCGATGCACTTTCCACTATGGCGCCCAGTTTGCAGTCATCTGCAAACTTTGTCAGCCAAAGTCCTCCCATGTTGGCCTGTACTTCTGAGAAGTAGATGCCGAACAATAGGGGGCCAAGGACCGAGCCCTGTGGGACACCACTTGTGACCGGCTTGGAGTCTGACATAGCGCCAGCAACTCTAACCCTGTGGGTTCTGTCCTTAAGCCAGCTTGAAGTTGGAGCATCAAAAGTTATTTGAGACTTTATGTTCTGAAGGAACACTGCTGAAGTTTTTAGATATTCTGAAGTAGCACTGCTGTGTTGAAGTTCTTTGAGGCTTTTTCTGAAGTAATGTTTCAAATGAACACTGGTGCTCTGTAGGATACATGTAATCTGACTGCTGATGCAAGTTTGCTATGGGGTTTTGAGACTTACTTTAACTATTGTCCCCACTATTGATGCCATTGAAAGAATTAATATGACTGTAGTATACTGGAATTAACTGGAAGAGACTAGAATGAATATCTTTATCTTTTAATTACCCATAATTGTGCTGAACAGGTGCCAGTATATTCTTTTTGGGCCAGATTTTCTTGTACTTTTCAGAATAAAGTCTGCACACACAGTAATGCAATTAAGAATGCTTTATTATGTACATTGACTGTAGATGCCATCAATATATGAATACTGTTTCCAATAACAGTGCTGATAAAATGAAACAGTCCTCTGCATTTATATTCCTTTGATAACCTGAAAATGTCCCCTGCATTCATATTCTTTATATTCCTTTTCTCCTGAATAGTATAATTAATATTCTGAAATGCTGGATATTTGACCTGACTTCTGCACTCATACCTGAGTGTCTGTACTGCCTTCTGAGGACTGCAGTACCATGACTATCTGCATATCAGTCCAAAAAAAACAAACTACAGTAACTTAACTGTGTCTGAGGTATTTCCTAATAAAACCAAAACCCTGTAAGTTTTTATATACCTCTATAACCATGGTTCTCAAGCCTTGTAGTATACAAACAAAACGTGTTTCTACATAAATGTACAGCACATTCTGTTCTTATCAGTATTTTTGACAGAAAGTTGTTTTCACTGATTTAAAGTGTATTTACTGAAACTGTATGCAAACTGTGAAGTCTGCTTTAATATGACTGCATTTCTAGACTTATGCAAAGAGAATACTGTATTTCTGTAGACTTAAATGATATCTGATTTAACAGGCTTTCTCAAAATCATTTTGTAGCTGAAAGAGGTAAGTACTCCAATTGTTTCCATCAAAAAAGATCCTACTGTAGCAACAGTTTTGAAGGTTTGCACTTTGGCAGCAAAGCATAGGATCAGAGGCATAGTCCAATCCTTATTGAAGTGCCTAGGAACTCTCATTCTTTGGAACGGATTACGTCAAGGGTACCTTCACCCATCTTCTCCAGGTCAACATATTCGGTCTCTTCATCATATTTGACCAGGACCTTTTCCAATGATGTGAACTGGCTTGCTCAAAGGCTCTTAAGGACACTGACTTTAGCAAAACTCTTATCTTATCCTAGCCCTAGAGCCAAGGATCTGACTGACATTATTTCTCCCACCTTTGTTCCTCCTCCGATTAGCCTTCAAGTTTCAGAGTGGATAGATCCAAACACCTGTGTGTATTCTTAAACAGATCAGAGAGCTTCCCCCACCTTTGATCAGACTCATGCTTTGAGCTCTTCAGTATTGTTGGGGCCAGAGAGCTCTTGGAACTATAGTGGAATGCTCAGATCCATGGACCAGGTTTCGGCTCCAAAGCAATTGGAGCCATACCTATTTCTGGTAAGCTTGGCTCTAGTTTTGATCTCATGTGGGCTGTCATCTGCAGTTGAGGAGACCATGGTTCAAGACTCAGATTTATTGGATCCAGGGTCCTTCTCTTCTCAGGGTCAGTCAGCCTTTGAGGCTCTAAAGAAAGTCATGGCTGGTTCAGTCACACAGAGTGTGCCCTCTTCTTCAGATCTTTAATCTCCCATATTACAGCCAGTGTGTCCCCCTTCTAAACCACTCCATCCACAAGGATAGTGAGTCTGTAGGCCTCAGGATACCCCTAGGGGTACCCCTCCCTCTTATGACACCTTGCAGAATAGCCCACTGAGGAGGTCCATAGGAAGAGGACTTGCAAGAGGAAGCATTTGGATTCCCCAGAGGAGTCCGCCAATTCTCAATGAAGGAGAAGGATCCCTGCGGTCACCTCCAGATGATGTTTCCTTCGAGGACATACTGGAAAGTTTAAAACAGAATGGTGGCTGTCAGTTCAACAGTCCTTCTCTAGAGGAGTTGGTGTACCTGAAGGCCTTTGGATCTCACCCTGCTAACTCTTGGGTGACTGCTCACCGACGAACTTATCAAATGGATTTTGAGATGGGCATGGGAGACCCCAGACTCCATCAAGCCTACTCCACAGAGACCAAGAAAATTTATCTCAGTCCCCAAAGCAAAAAAGTTTGAACTAAAGGTGTTGCAGTAGATGCCATGGTCTTGGCAGCTGCGATCAAGAAAGAACTTTCTGAGGAGAGTTCTACTATCCATCCACCTAATAAAGAAGACCAATGGATAGATGTGTGAAGTATGTCTTTTCATAAGTGACCTTTGCCTTACTGTCACTTTATTATTTATCCCATTTCACAAGATTGCAGAGGGATCTGATCAAGGAGCTTTTGGATGCCCTTAAAGGAGCTGTAGATGAAGGGACATGGGATAATATTTTCTCTCAGCTTGCTACCCTGCTTTCAGTAGCCAACTCTTCCATGCAACTCATTTCATATGCAGCTGAAGGAAGGAGTAGAGCGGCAGCTTCAGGCATCTCTATGAGGAGGCAAGCCTGGATGCACCTTTGCAGAGCATTTCAAGTCTTCGTTTGTTGACACATCCCTCTTCAGTCCTAAGGTTAAAGAAATGCTGTCCAGGTGTGAAAAGGAAGGTAAGACAAAAAGGAAGATAAGACCCTTTCTGCCATCCACAACCATGATCCAGGGACCATCCACAATCTGGTCAGGACTTTACTTCAAAGAAACTCTGTAGCTGCTCATCAAGTGCAACAAACTCTAGGGTCTATGGTGGTTGCCTTCATTCTAGTCCCATTAGCATGCTTTCACATGAGAATTTTGCAGTAGCTCTTAGCTATGCAATGGTCCATTCTAGATCTCCTATTGTCTTATCAAATTTGACTCACCAACATATGCAAAAAAAGATCTCTGGTTGTGAGTTCAGTCCGATCAAGTAATCCAAGTTTGTCCTTTCATTCCTCCTTAGCCCAAGGCCATGCTGACTACTGATGCTTCTGAGATGGTGAGGGGGGCATTTTCTGAGAAAGACAGTTTAAGGCACCTGGTCTCCCATCAAGACCAATCTGCATATAAATGTACTAGAGATGAGAGCGTTGCCTTTAGCATTGCAAGCTTTTCAGGATTCTCTCCTTCTGGGAAAAATTGCAATCCATTCAGACAATATGTCAGTGGTTTATTACATCAACAAGCAAGGAGGAACCAGATCATACCCCCTTTGTTGAGAAGTGATCAGGGTTTGGCAGTGGGCGATCTCATCTAACTACTTTCTGATAGTAACACACATCCCGGTAAAGTCCAATGTGATAGGAGACAAATTGAGCAGATCTATTCTGATGCCTCATGAGTGGTCCCTCAATCAGAATGTGGTGGAGATGATTTTTCCGAAAATTGGGCCATCCTTGCTGCAATATTTTTGCCTCTCCCATCAACAGCAAATGCAGCAGCTACTTTGCCCTAATCCCCCCACAGGGGAAATCCCTGAGGCTTGCTGTTCTTCATGATTGGCCCTTGGACCTCCTTTACACCTTTAACCCATCACCTTGATCCCCAAATTTCTACAGAAAGCCAGCAAGTTGAAGAGAACAGTAATTCTGATTGCCCCCTTTAGGCCTCAAGAGATCTGGTATCCCTTCCTCTAGTCTTGTCTTCTGAAAAAAGATTGGATTCTAGATCCATCTCTGGACCTTCTGTCACACCCGACAGGAATGATTCATTCCAACCTGAACAACCTCAAGTTGACAGCTTGGCTCCTTCAATTCTAGTAAAAGCCAGGTATCCACTACGCTCTTCCCCAGTTTGTCACATTTTATTCTCTCATAAACTTTCCACTTGCAAGTTGTATAAAAGTAAGTGGAAAAGGTTTGTTACTTGGGCTAAATCTCATGACATGGATCCCCTCATGGCCACTATCCATTCAATTCTAGACTTTATAGCCCAATTGTTCAATAAAGGATGGGTTATGTCTACTATCAGAGTCCAACTGGCAGCCATATCTAATTTCCAGTATGGAGAAGATGGCTTTTCCTTAATTTCACACAAGCTCTGTAAAGACCTTTTGAAAGGAACAGTCTTATTAAGGCCCCCTTACAAAGATCCTTCTCTTTCATGGGATTTAAATTTTGTCCTAACACATATCATACAATCCCCCTTCGAACCAGTGACAAGTTGTGACTTAAAAGTTTTATCCTGAAAAATGTTTTTCTTGGTGGTTTTCACATCAGCCAGAAGAATATCAGAATTACAGGCCTTATCTTCCCTATCCTTACTTGTTTTTTTTCATAAAGACAGTCTCTTTACAGACCAATCCTTCCCTTTTACTGAACTATTGATTTGCCAGACAGGGATGAATATTTACTCCATTTGTTAGATGTTCACAGACAGTTGCGTTTTACCTCCACAGAACAAAAGACTTCAGGAAAGGAGGTCAATTATTTATTTCCTATTCAGAAACAGGAAAGAGCCTACCAGTATCTAAGATAACCTCAACAAAATGAATCATAGACTGTATATCGTTCATCTATAAGGCATATGATAAACATTTTCCAAGGCCTGTTGAGGCTCTGTCAACCAGAGCTATGGCTGATTCTTCTGCTTTCCATTCTAGAACTTCTATAGCCAGTATTTGTGCTGCAGCTACTTGGGCTAATCCTCACACCTTTATTACTCATTATAAGGTGGATTTGGTCTCCAGGGGCAGAGCTTACTTTGGTTCAATGGTTCTGAGGAATATACTTCCATGAGCCACCCTAGAGAAAAGTATCTAGGGACTCTGTCCCATCAGTGAGGATAAAGTGAAAATTGACATCAGGTAAAGACGTTATGTACTCACCATAACATTCTATCTGTGTTGTTGATTTTCACTTTTTCCTGACAACCCACCCTCCAGCCCCCATCCAGGTCTCCTGGAAGGACGTGATGTTCTAAAATTTGATTAAATTGTTTCCTTGATGGTTCAAGTAATAGCTTCATGATTGTATGTATGTTCATGCTGGTGTATACTACATATATGTCCTAATAGCTAATTTTTGTTAGCAAACAAGATCTGAGGTAATGGGGAAAGGTACATTATGGATAAGGGGAGGGGCCCAAGAGCTTTGTTGGTTGCCACAAGCTTTTGCAAAGGTCGAGTTGGATCCAAACCCATCAGTGAGGAAAAAGTGAAAATAGACAACACAGGTGAACGTTGTGGTGAGTGCATCACTCACAGTTATCCAGATTCTCTCTACATATAACTTTTAATGAAACAGTAAATAGTATGGATGAATCATTAATTTGTTCTGCAGTTTCTTCTCCTAAGCGAAGACATTTAGAGATGCTTAAGCCTCTGAAGTCTGTGGACTCTCTTCCTCATATAGCTAGGACATTAGAAGATTTTTAGTAGTAGTGTAATGTCCACCCAACTACATAGGCACCAGCTCATAGGTTGGTTGCTGTGATGTATAATTATGATAAATGCCACTCATATTTATATTTTAACTTAAAAACTGATGCAATATGTCTGCCTTTTATCTTCTTCATCATTAGGTAAGTCACCATTAACTGACATTTGAGATATAAATGGGATTGTGGAGTAGGTCTGGAAAAACAATGTATATACGTTTGTTGCTAGAGGTTTACTATTGAAATTGCGATCGAACTTAGTCGAACGGCCACTTCTGCGATGTATTTATGCAAACTGAAACCGCGAAAAGTGTTCGCAACCGACAGGCATTCGACGTTCGACATTACCGGCCGCACAACACCTCCACACCCATGCTACCATGGCTCACGCAGGGGCGAGGATCTGCCGTTCGCACAATCGGATTCGACCGCAGTGACATTCGCTCTTCAGCCTTCGCGCAAGTCGAGTCACACATAGTCGGTTTGGCATTTCAATAGTAAACCGTTACTAGAGCTAATAGTTAATTTTCTATATATGTTGACATATGAAAACATCATTCTACCACTTATATAGACTACCCTTTAAAGCACAGCTGAAAAAAATAAAATGACAAAATATATAATCTAGCAAAAGCAGCTGAGAGATTAGGATAATGTATTTAAAAGTATTAAAATGCCTAAGCCCATAATTTGTTCAGTCAAAAACAACAAAAAAGACATTGAAAAGTAAAACTCTGTAGCCTGGAGTATAACCCCTTTCTGACTTGTAAAAGGCTGACCTAAAAAAATAGTAATATAGGAGCATCACAAAGGAAGATTTCAACTTCATACAGATTTGCTGCGGATAATCACTTCTCCTTCAACTGAGCCATAATTAATTGCAAGTTAAATATTTAAAGTCTACAAAAGATTTACATATGTTAAACTGAAACACTGTAGTATGTCATATTTCATTTTTTAAAGCATGCAATGTAACTCAAAGACTACAATAAAAAGTGAAGAAAAAAGCTGTACCCCATCATGTAAGTGGCTGGGCTTCCCCACACTTCCTTTACATATGCCAACTTCATATCTGCATAACAGTGGAGAAAGTGAAATACTACACTACAGAGAGAAGCACCACACCGTGTAGGTGGTGTTGAAGAACCTTGTTGAAAAAATAAAACAAAAAGGTACTTGCTGCAGCTGTATATATCACAATGTAGCATAGCCCAAACAAAATCACATTCTCAAATAAATGCTGCACAAGAGGATGCTAAACATTATAAAATCAAAAATCATTGTTTTGACAAGGAGGGTGTGCTGCCCTTCATTCCCTGATTATTGTTCCCTGTTTATTTATTTATTTATTTATTTATTATTTGTTGACTGTGAAAGTCCGACTAGGACAGAGCCTATTTTTAATGGAGGCCTTGGGAAAAATGCTCTAGAGGAATGTCTTTGGAATGTGGAAGGAAACCGGGGTACCTGGTGAAAATCTATGCAAATGCAAGGAGGACATAGATTCAACACAGAAGGCACCCCACCCGAGAATCGAACTGGAGAACCTCTTGCTGTGAGGTGACATTAAACCCTGTACCACTGCACCACCCACTGTTCCACACCTCTGATCTCTGTATAGTTTATATGAGGTTGCAAAGGCTTAGAGAAAAGGGAAATCATGTACAGAAGACAAATAACTCACTTTTCCCCCATTCTTCAAACCCCCCCCAAAAAAATAAAAACAAAGCACAGCAGCTGTGATGCAAGGCCTGGTGTAATACAGTTTAGACAACATAAATGTATGATCTACCATTTACAGCCTTTAATAATGCAGTAACATAAGATACAGTCAACTGTAGTGTTCCCTTTCATACATTAAAGTGGTAAAGTGACTTTTTGGATATAATGTCTAGGACAGCATTGACAACAGTTGACATTAGGGGATACGCTTAAGTAAGGTAGAGAACTCAACAACTAATGTGAAATCCAAAATGTTAGATGGCTCTGTGAGAAGTTAACTTTTAGTTTCAACCATTGAACTAATTAAAAAAAGTATATGGAAATGGTAAACCTTCCAGCTGCTACCAAAATTCTTTTCGTTGCGCAGTTACTCTAATAAATACCTGCACAGAAAGACAACAGCTGACAAGTAACTTTGTCCCACTAAACATATTAATTTGTGCCATCTATCTCTTATCCATTAGTTTCCAGAAAGGAATGACAACTAAATTATAAGAACAATGTTCTTATTAGGATTTAATCCTAAAACTGTTTACAGTACCGTTAATTGCAACACTTATCCTACCTAGCAGTTATGAACTTATACCAGGAATGTCTTACAGTAAAAATCATGACAAGTAGTTTGATTTAAAATTCATCCATCAGTCCGCAGCCCTTTTTCCCATTTTTGCACATGGGATCGGGGTGTCACTTCAGCAGTGACAATCATCTAGAGCTAATGTTCACACTGCTGGGTTACTAGCCCTGCTACGGTTGTTCTTCCGTACCACATGCAGGTATGCACACTCACACCTACAGTCAGTTTAGTTTGTCCAGTCCACCTACTGCATGTCTTTGGCATGTTGAAGGAAACTGGAGCACCTGGAAAAAAACAAAGTGAACACAGGGAGGACATGCAGACTACACACAGAGAGTAACCCATCCAAAAATTGAACCAGAGAACCTTATTCTGTGAGGCGACAGCACCACCCACTGTACCATAGTGCTGGATTCCTCTGAGTATACCATCCTTTGGGTGAGATGTTAAACCGAGGTTCCATCTGCTTGAGTTGGAGGTAGCTCAGGTGGTTCTGAAAGAATCCACAGCACCTATCAAAAAGTGTAGGGGAAGTTTCTCACTTACACACTGTTATGTGAGCATGGTGAAGGTATATACATCAAAAGGAGACTGCAAGGAGGCAAGCTTCCCTTCAAAAAAAAAAAAAAAAAAACAATTGTAGTTTCCATGAGTTTTGAGTTTTGATCACAAGAGGGTTTTTCCAGCAATTGACAGTTACATAGTTCCTGCGTTATGTTACGACTACAGTTGGGTCTTAGGACCCACTAATACTCCTTCCTTCAACATGAACATGATTTTTCTGTCATGTAATCATCTAAATAGGTCTTAAAATTATTTTGCTACATGCCTGACTTCATTAGGTTCCCATTCTTGGAACAGACTGAGAAACAAAGGTGATTCCATTCTGGCCCAGGCAGCAGCAGTTCTCTTTTCTTTTGGAAATGCTAATATTACTATGTTAGCTACACCTGATTATTTTCAAAGTTTTGTTTATAACTGCCTTGTTTAGTGGACCTGTCATTCTGTAGTTATAATCCTGTTTTTATAATATTGGTTTTATAAAGTTGGATAAATATCATCTAGTAATGGATTATTTACTGTTCTAAACACTAGAGTTTTCCTCTTGCATACCTGTCTAGTATGCTAAATAGTTTTATTTTATTCAGTTTAATAAAGTAGTTCAGGTTTTTCGTACCATTTATCCTTTCAGTGAACCTGTGTTGGATAAATTCCAATAAGCTTAGTTCCATTAAAGATGTACTATAATAGATTAAATTATAATAGGTAATATGTCTTATATTGACTTATTTAGAATGAGCTATGTAGCTTCATATCACTTTTTCATTACTTTTTGTTTTATGTGCATTACATGATACTTAAATGTTAGTCCATTAACCATTAACGAATGTGGTACCCAAGTCATTTATGTATTCATATATAGATAAGTTCTCCTGTCCCAAACTGATCTGTAGGTATATATTTGTATCATATTAAGCAGCTTTACACTTGTTTGTATAAAGCATGAAGCTCTTGCCTTCAACCAAGTTTTAATTTAATCAAGGTAAACATTTAGTTGGTTTAAATCCTTTTTTTATGTTTCACTCCTATTTTGCAGTCATCTCCATACTTACATATCCAACATTTGGTAGAGGATGGAAAAACAGAAAATAATAAATTGAATAGTATTGGGCCCAATGCAGAGCCTAGGGGTATCCATATTTTTTTTCCTGTATTGACTAATTATATGCATTGTAAATGCTTGCTTCCTAGATGCTAATCACCTTTCTAGCCATCTGATTATATAAGGGGTGGCTTTTAGTTTGCACAGTTGTCCTAGTATCTGATCATGGTACATTGTGTCAAATGCCTTAGAAATGTCAAGATGTATCACTACACATTCAATACCTTAAATTATTAATCTTGGAATTCTGTCATAAAACTAAATCTGGCAAACTAGAGTAGAATGTTTATTTATGAACCCATATTATGTTTTATCAATATTATGCCCATATTTATTGTTCCTGAAGCACACAAACCATTCTCAAATTATGGATGTCAGGCGGATAGGGTGATAAAGCAGAGAAAGCTGAACCTGGAAGGTTCTGTAATCCTTAGTAGTACCAGCCAACTAACCTGTAACCTATATTTCAAGCTTCAACTTAAATACTAAGGTAATATTGGCCACTATTAGTAAAATAAAAAAATAAACAATCATGAAGATACTACTATAAGTTTAAATCATCTGGTTTGTTTTTTCATGAGTGCTTTCATCTTAAAAAGACTTCTTCAGATAGTAAAACTCAAAGCTTGCAGTGCTTCAAATCCTCTTGAGAGGAGTAGGCTACCTGTGATCAATGGTTGATGAGAAGGGAAATCTAATTGATTAGAAAAATGTGCCTCACATTGGAGGAGAAGTTGTTATCTTATTAGAATATGGAGAATAACTGGTGTGGTTGCCATACCTTTGTGGTTCCATTTACAGGAAACATTTTATTTTTAAACAGAAAAACACATTGAATAAAACTTTCATATGTGTAGAGTATAAATGAAAATGTCCTTAACAGTACCCCACTTATCCATTAGGCATCAAGAGATTATTTCTTATTTTTATTTTATTTTTGGCCCACTGTCATCATTGCTGCTGAGGGAGTCAAGGAAGAAATTGTCCAGATTTTTTTCCTCACTTCCTCTGTTCTTCATTGTTGGTAGCCTGGCCTCCATGTTTCATCCATATCGGGTCTACCAGCTCATTCTTCACCCCCCACAGACTTTATCTGGTATTGCTAGGGCAGGTCTTGGATTATTAGGCTTCTCGGGACTTGGCACATCGAAACATGCATCAGGTGGATGTGTTACTTGTATGACCTACCCATTACCCCCGCCTATGTGGTAAGTTGGTATTTGCCTGGGTGTGCATGCAGTGTGGGAAAATGGAGTATCTCCTTACCTGCACAGCAACTCAGCCAGGCCCACTTTCCATCCTTTGAGAATGCCCCCTTCAAACGATGTCCCAAGCCTCCAGCTAGGATCATCACAAGGAGATGCCCATGCAGCACTCTTCCCCTGGGATAAGCATGCCCATCCCTTCTCGTGCTGCTCCATCAGTCACCTGAGTCACTCATCAAACCTGGGTCATAGTCAGAGCTTTATCCCTCTTTGCCACCAGAGCTGCCAATAAATTGTCCATATTTGTTAGCAACTCCACTATTCAGCAACTGACTTTCACTTTTTCTTCTGAGGAGGAAGCTTCTTCAGTTTACTGGAGGTAAAAAGCCATTGTTGCAGCAATCAAGACAAAGAAAACTATTAATATAATAAACACAATTATAGAATCAGGAATAAAGGTTGTGGGGAGGGGGCATTTTGTTGCTTTTTTATTTGTCTCTGATCTAGGAAGAATATGTAATTAACATACGTGAACATACACATGATATGTGTTTTATTGGGTACGATTTAGTTGAAATAAGATGTTGCCAGTTTTAATCAAATACCATTTTGTCAATTTCCAATTTTGGCTTCTGAGTGATGGGTTATGAATACCAGTGTAAGCAAATGACGTTCTTCCATTTACTGCTAAAATAAAGTGCAGTTTGCCTTTTGCCCAAGATATCTGATAATGGGGATAATGGAATTTGTTCTTTGTTCTTTTCCGCACTGTTGTGCAATCTCAGAGTTAGCATATTCAAAGTAACAGGTGTTGGGGGTATAGATGGCTTGGATGGAACACACTGAAGTCAATGTTTTGCTGTTTGACAGTATGCTTCTGGATCAATACAAAAAAAGACATTAATATCCAGTTTTTCTAATTTATTATTTTTAAACACCTTTATTAAAATATAATTTAAGACATAGGAACACATATATTAATAGAAAAGAAAGCAAACCATAGTAACATTTTTCCATTTACACACATACATTATGTTTTCTTTCTCCACAGCAACTGTCTTTCAATCCAACATTACATAAATCACTGAAAACCTGCCTTCCTTTAAATCTCACTTTTCTTGAACATTATTCTCAATGTATAGTTACTACAAATTCCATTTGCTTTTATGTAATTTACTCCTTCCTTTTTTAAAGATCCCTTTCCATTTTTTTTTGTCTCTTTTACAATATTCAGTACTGCAAATACATTTGGTTTAGATTTTGATTTCCATATTCTAGTTACTGCCTTTTGGGCAGCCAACAGAATTAAACTTAATAAGGCTTTAATATGTCCAGGCAAGTAAGATCCTGTGTCCCAGTTCAAAAAGATCATGTCCTTAATTACAAACATTCGCTCCCCCAATATTTCTGACTGAGTACTCTGCAGGGATTTTTTTTTAAATCTGCTAACTCATTATATTCCCAAAAACATGTTCCCAGTTACTTCTTTCTTCCCTATCACACACTTGAGGAAGATTTCTTTGAGATCTGCTTGGGGTATAAAAATACTAATGCAAGCACTTCCAAGCAAAAACTCTAAACCTTATGGACTTTGTTCACACTTGGGAGCCATTAATATTTCCTTCCATTGCTTCTGTGTAAGTTGCATTCCCAGTCTGTCTTATCAATGTTTACTAACCTCCTCTAATTGATTCTTATAGATATCATGAAATATTTATATGTCCTACTAGTTATCCCAATTTCAACAGCAACTTCTGCTGTAGATTCGATGAACTACCAGAGCAGGTATTTCACTTAGGACCCCCCTATCCCTTTATCTTTTCTTGTACTCTGATATCAATCTCTGATAGGGAGGATAGCCTTTAACCTGCTGTCCAAACAAATTCTTGGCCTCATCTTGCTTTTTTACCTTTCTCTCTCTAGCTCCCAAAACGTTTAGTTCTGTTTGCAGTTTTCTTCAGTAAATGCCAACCCCCTCTTGTCTGTTTTATGTACTCCTATGTGCAGTCATTCTTATAGGCAGAATTGCCTTTCTCCATTCATGTGTTAGCTTAGTTCTTTTTTTTTTTTTAACACCGTTATTGAATTATAAACATACATTTATATAAAAGAAAATGAGCATGTTAACATAAGAAACTTTTGCTCTTTTGGAAGGAATATAGACACTAGGCTATTCCTGGTGTTTTGGTCAGTCTTTTATTCATTTAAGTCACATTTTGAGTGCTTTCATTCATTGTAAAGTTTTCAGTCGAACTTCATCAGAAAATAACTTAAAGTGAACCTAGGCTTATTATTTAACTGGTGTGGCGAGCAGGGAATGGGTTAATGAGTTCCCTAATCCATGAACCTAGGCTTAATTGTTTAACTGGTGTGGCAAGCGGGGTATGAGTTAAACAGTTACCTAATCCATTTAAGGACTCAGGAAATGGTCAGATTTTCATTTAGACCTGGGGTGTGTCTGCTCAGAGTTGTGTCTGCCATTTTAACTCTTTAACTAACAGTAAGTTGTCTGTGTTCCAAAGGAGGTCAGTAATCACTAGGGGATCTGTGACTTTTTGGAATCTGGAGAACTGGGAGCAGTTCTTATTGTGCCTGGCTAGTGAGTTATAAGGGTCTCACTTCCTGATGGCTCCCACATGTTCTTTTATCTGGATCCTAAATAGTCTTGTAGTTTTTCTAATGTAGTATGCTTCACATTGAGAGCATACTGCGATGTAAACCACATTGGGGGTTTCACTGTTTAAATGGTCTTTTACTTGAATAACCACCTGTAGGGTGGTGAGACATACATTGGGAGTTTGAATGATAAAATCATAGCAGTGGCATTTCCCACATTGGTACATGCCTGGGGGTGCATATTAGGTGTGTGCCTGCAGCCTCTTTTCTGATTCGAAAGTGGTTTGAGGAACACACCCTTTTTGTAGCAGAATTTTGGCTGCTTCCAAGGATTAGAGCTAGCTCTGGGTGCTCCACTATGAGTGCCAAGGATGTCTTTGATGCTGGTGGCATCTAGAGAGGTGGGCAAGGGAAACCTTGGGGTGGTGTCCTCTGGTGCCTGAGCTTTAGGGTGGAATCTGTGTTTAAGGATGGGAGTATACAGGGTTTCTCTCCTTGCAATTACCAGTCTCATGACTCTGGAGACTAAATCCTCTGGGTACTGCCTTTCCAGCAAGAAGTACTTGAGGCACTGGCATTTGTGGTGGAAAGAAACTTCCTCTTGATCTGTAATGACCAGGGTTAAATAGTGCTGTCAGGATGAACCCTGTCCTGATTAGAAAACAGATGCAATTACATTGATAGTAGATTTAGAATGTATTCAGTTTTACTTGCAATGTTTTATGTGAATGTTTTATGGAAATGTTTTAAAAGACTTACTTAGGTTTTTTAATGTATTTTGTATGGTAATTGTTTGATTACTCAATTTGACTTTTTCAGTTGGCTGGCTGTGATCATATATCATCTATTTTTTCTTATATATAAAGTGGATAATTTGATTGTAATGTAGTAGCACTGAAGAAAGGTTTTCCTGAAAGCTTTGCAATAAACTTCATGTTTTTTGGTGTTTCTGAAGTTGAAGTTATCCTGTTGTCTTATTGGTACATACTTTTCTCCGATTTTTAGTTCACCACTGCACATCCGTTTTTAACATAGATACAGATTCCTCAGGATGCCTTTTGGAATAAATTCTGCCAGTGAAGTCTTTCAATGTGCATTGGAGCAATTTTTTCAGGCTGTGTGCAATAATAGTTGATGATTTACTATTGGAGGTAATGCTGAAGCAGAGCATGACAGAAACCTCAGAAAAGTTCTGGACAGAGCATGTGAAGTGAATTTAAAGCTCAATCCTCTGAAATGCAAATTCAGGCTATTAGAAGTTACTTATGTAGGTCATTTATTCACCACTACAGGCTTATGACCAGATCCTTCTAAACAAGAAACCATTCTTGAGATGCCAGCTCCAGACAATGTCCAAGCCTTACAACGTTTTCTTTGTATGGTTAACTATTTGGACAAATGTATCCCTGAATTTAGTAAGTTAACAGCACCTTTAAGAGAGCTGACATGCAAAAATGTTGCATGGTTATGGTTAGAACAACCCCTGAGAGCATTTGATAACCTCAAACAGCAAATTGCTAACCTGCCTACATTAAGATACTATGATGTCCACAAACCAGTAGTTCCTTTCTGTGATGCTTCAAAGTTTGTTCTTTGTGCAGTTATTCTTCAGGAGGGATCTGTTGCCTATGATTCTAGAACTCTTACCCAAACTGAGATGCAGTATGCTCAAATTGAGAAGGAACTTTTGGCACTTGTGTTTGCATGTTCAAAGTTCTGTGATTATATTTATGGCCGAGCAATCCAGATAGAAACTGACCATCAACCTCTGGTTACTACTTTAAAGAAGCCTGTGCATTCTTCTTCATCAAGACTACAAAGAATGATGCTCAGATTACAAAAGTACAATTTCAAAATGGTCTATACAGGGGATAAACTTCTTTATCTGGCTGATACCTTATCCAGATCACCCAGAAATACCACGGGAAAGCTTGATGCAGAGAATTTTGACTTTGATGTCATGGAAGTACGTCATTTTTCTATCACTAGACTTGATGCATTAAGAGATTGTACAAAGACTGATCCAATTTTGCAAAAGCTCAACAACTTCATCAGCATGGGATGGCCATCTAAGCAATCATGTGTACCGCCAGAAGTGCAACCGTGCTTTCCATACAGAAATGAGATGCAGATGGAAAATGCTATCATTTTCAAAGGTCAAAAAGTTATTGTTCCTACTTACATTGTGAATGCATTCAGATTTTGCATCATGGCCACCCAGGTTCTGATTCTGCCAAAGGAAGGGCAAGAGAACTAGTACTATGGCCTTCTCTACCAAGAGAAATTGATAGGCTGCTTTCTTCTTGTTCAGTGTGTGCAATGGTACTAAGCTGCATTTACAAAAAGAGCCATTTCAGCTGAGCCAGATTCCTGAGCTACCTTTGTTGACAGTAGCAGCTGACATATGTGAATGGAACAATCAACATTGTTTGGTGTTGGTAGACTCTTGTTCAAACTATTTTGAGATTGATTTGCTACCTAACCTAACATCCAGAGCTGCTATTACTAAGATAAAACATCATTTTTCAGTCCAGGGTAGTCCACACAAAGTTATTTCTGATAACAGTTCTCAGTTTACCAGTCAATTGTTTCAGAGATTTGCTAAAGAGTGGGATTTTATCCATGTTACTAACAGTCCTGAATATCCTCAGTCAAATGGCCTTGCAGAGAGCAAAGCAATTACTAGAGAGGTCAAAGCATGACAATACTGATATCTTCTTGAATTTACTCAATCTCAGAAATATACCCTGTGAAAATCTACTTGGCTTGCCTACTCAGAGACTTCTAACTAGACAAACCAGAACAACCTTGCCTATCAGTTCTAGTTTGTTGGTGCTTAATGCTAAAAACAACAGAGCAATCAAAGCTCAACTTTTAAAAAAGTGTTTTCTTCTCAGAAGTCCAGCTATGATAAAATGAGATTTCTTCATCCATTAAAAGAGGAAGAGAGAGTAAGGATGCAAATGGCGAAAGGCTTTGATCGAATTGGTCAAGTGAGAGGTATATGTACTGAGCTGAGATCCTACTTGGTGGAAACCGCAGATTTCGTCTTCCTGCATCAGAAACAATATCGCAGCATTGTACCTGTGATACTGACTCTAGATCTCAGAGCAATGCAGACAATGTTCGTACTGAAGAACATGTCTCAGTATCCATTTCCATTCTTGATGATGCCCTAGATGTCCCCAAAGTTGAACATTCCTTGAAGACAGTCCCTGTTTCTTGATCCAGTTCTGACTTTTATGTTACACAGTCGGGTCGTATTTCTAGACCTAGTGTAAAATACACAACAACTTTGACATACTTGTTTTCTATGTGTCTAATTTTATAAAATTGCATGTCAGAAGATCAGTTCTGTAAATTGTGTGTCATTGAATACAAGCAGTCCCCAGGTTACAGATATCCGACATACGGACAACCTATAGATATTGAACGGGCTGCCACAATGTCGGAAATAATGTAAAAAAATAAATAAAATTATTAAAGCTGCGCAAATCTGTGTGTGTGTGTTTGAGGGAGAGAGAGATTGGGAGAGTGATAGCGATGTGTGAGTGAATGCAGGTATGAATGAGGAAGTGACTGTGTGTATGACAGATTGGGAGAGTGAGAGCGATGTGTGAATGAGGAAGAGACTGTGTGCATGAGAGAGAGAGAGTGAAGAGAGAGAGCGAGAGAGTGATCTCCTGGCAGCAGTTATGAGGTGGGTGGTTGCATAAGGGGAGGGGGTTAGTTATGGAATAGGTAAAGTAGGGTTAAGTGTGTGTGTGCATGTGTGTGCGCGTGTGTGTGTGTGTGTGTGTGTGTGTGTGTGTGTGTGTGTGCGCGCATGTTACCTCTAAAGCTCTTACAGCAAGAAATCTGGACAAAGACTGACAAAATGTGGGGACAAATGCCCAAAAATAGGGACAATTTTAATAAATATTGCTCTTAGAAAGTTGATAGAATAACAGGTTTTGTATTAGCATGAATTTTCTGAAGGGTATGAATTCTGAAACTCAAGTCTTTAACATACCTCTCAACCTCTCAGTGCAAGAAATTAGGGTTACCACCTGTCCCACTTTGCGAGGGACAGTCCCTCTTTGGGCAGTTGTGTCCTTCAAAAAAATTGAAAATATGGCAAATGTCCTGAGATTTTAGGACAAAATTATTTCCTATATTTTATGTAATGCATAAAACAGTTATTCTGTATCTGAAATGCCTAAATGTTGTAAGAAACAGAATAAGCAACTAAAATGCTACAAGAAAAAGCTTTTATTTAGGCAAAATGTTCTGTCCTTTGTACTGGCCATGGGTATGTTTCGCCCTGCAAAATCTGACGTTTGTACCAAAAATGTCCCACTTTGGGCATTTGAAAAGGTGGCAACCCTACAAGACATCTGGACAAAGACTGACAAAATGGGGGGACAAAGGTCCAAAAATAGGGACATATTTTAAATATCACTCTCATAAGCTTAGAAAGTTGCTAGAGTAACAGGATTTGTTTTAAACATACATTTTCTGAAGGATTTGAAGTTTGAAACTCAAATGTATGTCATTATTTAGTGGCTTTAGTCCTCAGATCATCCCAGTAATTTGTCAGAAAAACAGATTTTATGAGGAACAGCCTAAAATAACAGCCAAAAATCTGGACATTCTGCAAATATTTCTACAGTTGAGAGGTATTTGCCACTACGTTTGCTAAATAACCAGAATTTTATGAAAAATGGACCAAAAATATGAAGCAAAAATCTGGGCATTCTGCGAAAATCTGTAGAGTCGAGAGGTATGGTTTGTGTGTGTGAAAAAGTCCTCAGACACTGCATTTAATAACAAGATGTCTTAAACCAGCTTTGTTGGTAGGACGTAAGGAAGCATAGCTACAGTATTATATTTAAGATCTTTTTTTTGTTTGGAAGTGTTTATAAAGTGTTTTATATGCAAGGAAAAGTTAAGTAAATACTAGACTGAGGCAAACATTTGACTAAGTGACATTTAATAAGAACCATATGTACGTGTTACGACTTGCATACACAGTTGATTTAAGGACAGACTAAAAAACGGATTTCGTCCTTAACCCGAGGACTACCTGTACTGTCATTTCACAAATGGATCAATTCTCAGAGGGAGGATGTAGATCAGAGCGTGTGTATGCACCTTCAAGAAGCATTTCCAGATGTAGCACGTGCATATAAAACTGAGCACGTGCAGGCAGCAGTGCCATTTTGAGAGAACAGCCAGAGTGTTAACATGTATGAGTGTGGTAGTCAGTCTGTTTATAAGTTTATTTTAAGTTTAAGTTACAAAGCCTCATTCCTGATGTGTTTGTGTGCAGCAAAGCTGCTTGAAGAGAACCCATGGATGTTCGTCTGTTTTATACTGACCAGACGAGTGACAATAATGTCTGAATGAATTATTAAAAAAAAAGGACTTTTCAGTTAATTTTCAACAGAATGCTTTGCTTTATCAAACATATTGATTTCAGAAGCTTGATTAATGTTTGCACACCCAGAAACACTCTAGTTTAAAGTTTCTATTCTTCTTTGGGACTGACTTCAGTTATAAAGACAACAAAAGGAAGGCATGGTTGTTTACCTATCATATATGTATATGAATATCTGTCTAATATGTTTCAATTTAATAAACAGCACAGTATGCCTTTCTGTACTAGATGCAAACACCCGAGAAGCAAGAATGTTTGGAATAATGATATCAGTTGATTGTTCTGTGACTGTTTTTACTTTATATTACTAGTTTTTTTCTAATTTTCTTTACTGCATGTAAAAGCAAAAGGATGTCATGACTTCATTTGGATTATTACAATTGTTCTGGTTCCAGCTTGTCTAGTTGGGGGAGGTAGATGCATAGGTTCATAGGTGTGTACTAGGCTAATGGCCCTGTAGCCTTTACAAGCCTAGCTCAAAAAAATTGCCCAGGCACCATGCCACCTGATGTTAGTTCACAGTGCCCATCTCATATCCAGTAGGGCAACTGGAATGATCCCTGGAGTGAACTTTCTGCTACCCATCCACTCGTCGTGTTTTCTATTAGAGAGAGCCAGCGAGGTGCTCTGCTTGACATGAATGGGAAGCTTATTCCAGAGTATGGGCAGTCTTTAGGAGATGAGCCTGTCCCTCCAGCATGTTCTGTTAATTGTGGTAATGAGGTTGTGATCTCTGGAGTGTGTGACATGGGGGGACTGTGATTTCTTTAGGTGTAGCATTTCAAGTAAGGCTGGGTCAGACATGGCTTTGTAAATAAAGCAGAGATCACCTCTAAGTAGATGATAAGAGACTGAGAACAGCTGAAGTTTCTTGAGTTTGTCCATGTAGGATGTGTTTAAGGCCTAGGATCCTTTTTGTGAGGTACTTTTGTGGCCTCTCCAGCTATTGTAGGTGTCTCGGGGCATTATATTCAATGATTGGTCTAATGATGGATGAGAAGAGTGGGGTGATGACCTCTTTCTTCCTGGATGTGAAACCTTTGGTTATAAGATGTGCCATGTAGAAGGACATTCGGATCACAGTGGCAATGTGGTGGTCGAAGGTGAGGTGGCTGTCGACCAGGGTGCCCAGATATCTTATGGCCCCTTCAGTGTTCAGTGGGCTCCCATCAATGTGGTAATTCATGGGAACTGAGTTTTTTCCATAGGGGATGATAACGCATTTTTTTGGCATTTAAGCCATGGTTCCGACACCAGTCATTGGTCTCAGAGATGCCCTTTTGTAGGATGTCTGCATCACTTGGAGAGCTGATAATGACTCCTAGCTTGCAGTCATCAATGAACTTGGTCAACCAGAGTTGTCCTGTTTTGACCTGGACTTCAGAGAAGTAGAGGCCAAACAGGAGAGGACCCAGGACCAAGCCCTGTGGGACTCCATTCATGTCTGATCGACAGTCTGACTTGGAATCCACAACTTTCACTCTGTGGGTCCTGTTTGTGAGCCAATTTGCAACCCACCTAGTGCTGTAAGGATTGATGCCAAGTTTGGTGAGTTTATCAATGATACCTGAGTGGGGAATGGTATCAAAGGCCTTGGCCAGGTCAAGGTAGGCTTTATGCACTGCCTTACCCTCATCCACAGCCTTGGTGACTGCCTCAAAGAAGTCATCCAGGTTCAGCAGGTAGGATCTCCTCTTGACAAAGCCAAACTGTGTGGAGTCAAGAGTTTGGAGACTGCCTATATCTTTGTTAAGCAGGTCCATGATGATGCATTCCATAGCTTTGCATACCAGACTCGTCAGGCTAATGGGGCGATAGTTCCCAGGGTCTGTAGTTGCTCCCCCTTTATGGATCAGGATGACTGTAGCAGTGCACCATTCATTTGGGACATAGCCTGATGTAAGGCTGTGATTTAACAGGGCACACAGATGTGGTGCCAGTTTATTTTGTAGCACATGTAGGATTCAGCTAGGGATATTATCAGGTCCCATGGATGCTGTATTCCTGGCTTTGGACAATGCGGCTTTTAACTGTGCCTCAGAAGTGGTGGGTACCAGGCTTTCTTCTGATATTGTGATAGGGCCCTTGGGGGGGGGGGTAAAGTTGGCATTGAATCTGTCGACCAGTATGTTGGCAATATCTGTTGGCACAGTATAGGAGGTGCCATTGTACAATAACTCAGAGCAAATCTGGGTATTGCCTTTGAGGTTTCTGATATAGCTATAGAAGGCTTTGTGGTTGTTTTTGGTGTCAGCTGCAATTCTGCCTTCATAGCTGGCTTTAGAGGATTTGAAAAGGGATCTCAGCTTTTTATTGAGACTGATAAGGGAGGTTTTCCAGTCTTATGACTTCATTTTTTTCTGCAACAGTTTCTTCCTAATGTTGTAGAGTTTATTGATGGCTGGGAACCACCAGATTGGCTTCCTTTTTTTGGAGGAGAGCTTCTTAGTTCTGTTTGATATGGCAAGGTCCATGCATTTGTCTACATGCTCATACAGTGCATTGGTATATGATTCAGCAGTCATGCAGCTATTTTCCACTGGCATGGGTGCCGAGAAGTTAGCCACCTCTGTTTTTAGGAGACCAAAGTCGGCATTAGAGAAGTTTTTCAGGGTGGTCACCTTAGTGGGGGCTATAGGTGAGCTGGAGATTTCCATGGTGATCAGTTTGTGATCAGATTTAACCAGGGAAGAATTGACTATAGGTGTGGAGCAATGCTGTCCCATGTTGGTGATAACCAGGTCGAGGATGTCTTATAACGTTTGCTGGTATACATTTGAATTTTAGAGTCTGCTCTGCAGTATGCCTTGCATACATTCCTCTCAAATGTCCAGATTATCTAAGACTGTCCATATTTTTACCTCGTATGTTTGGTGTGTTCCTTATAAAATTTGTGTTTTTTTGACAAATGACTGAATATTGAAGTCACTAAATAATGACATACTTTTAAGTTTCAAATTTTATATCCTTCAGAAACAAAACCTGTTATTCAGGCAACTTTCTATGGTTATAATAGCAATATTTAAAATCTGTCCCTATTTTTTGGCCTTTGCCCCCCCCCCCCCCCCCCATTCAGGGCCGGTGCTAACATGTTGGGAGCACCAGCAAGTTTCAGGTTGGGTCCCTACCCAGGAGAATATAAAGTGTAACCATGTTGCCGTCATGCCCCTTTCCTTGTCAAACTCACTCAGCACAATTTAATGATCACTGCATAGTGTTACTACATTCAGACCATTAAAAACTTGAAGTGCCAGGGTACACACACACACTGACCATACCTCTCAACCTCTTACAGCAAGAAATCTGGACAAAGCCATTAATAAAAGTGGGACAAAGAACCAAAATCAGGGACAATTTATAAATATTGCTCTTACAGACTTAGAAAGTTGATAGAATAACAGGTTTTGCATTAGCATGAATTTTCTGAAGGGTATGAAGTCTGAAACTCAAATATATGTCATTATTTTCTAACTTCAGTCTTTAATGATTTGCTACTAATGTGCCAGAAAACCACAATTTTATGAAAAATATACCAAAAACAGGAGGCAAAAATCTGTACAGTTGAGAGGTATGAGTCACTGACTGGCATTTAGTACCAATGTTGCATGATAACAAGTCCCTGTACTACAGCAAGGTAGACATGCATAGAGGTATATGTACACACTGACTGGCATTTAGTACCAGTATTACATTATAACAAGTCTCTGTACCCATCAAGATTTACAGGCACAGAGGTACACGCAGACAGTGACTGGCATTTAGTACCAGTGTTACATTATGACAAACCCTTGTTGTACCGCATCAAGGTAGCCAGTTCCACAGAGGTACACAAAGACCTTGTGCAATATTCTCACAGTCCCTACCAAACTCCTAACATCTTAGCGTAATTCTAAAGGCAAATGATAAACTTAGATATTAGAATAACAGGGTTTGCATTATTAATCATTAAAGTAATGGACATTCTGCAAAATTCTCACAGCCCCCCTCCCAATATCTTAGCACAGTTCTAGATGAGGTAAAAACAAAATAAAAAACAAGACAAGGATATAACATTAGGCCTTTAAAACAATGTGCTCATGAACTAATAAAGATGGTAGAATAACAGATCCATCTTAAGAACCTTAACTCAGGCAAATGAGCTGGTTCAAATGGAGCAAGTGTTAGCTTCTGTAACACAAAATTAATGTCCCAAGGAGGAGCCACTGGTTTTCTTGGAGATCTCTTATGCAAAACCCCTTTAAAAAATATGTTGACATGAGTATGCCTTGAAAAAGGGGTATCCATGGGCAGATATGCTGAAATGGCAAACAAATTAACTTTGATAGAGGAGTAAGAGTGGCAAATATTAAAGCAACTCACACAAATTATGTAAAACAAGTGAAACACTACTATAAATGGGTTCAGGTTAGGTTTTTAGCAACAACTAGAAAACATTTTCCATTTGCTAATATATGATTTTCTAGTAGAAAGCTTTCTTGCTCTCATTAGTACCTTCTGCACATCCTCAGTAAGCAAGTTTCTAATTGCCCCTGGCCAATTCCAAAAGAAGGGATAAACACTGTTGTGTGGCCAGATGTGAGTCACCACAATGATCTTGGGGGATTCCTTCTAAATCTTCAGAATTACCTTGAATATCAGAAAGGGTAGAAAAGCATACAGTAATATTTCTATCCAAGGAAAGGAAAAGGCATCCATTTTCCAAGCCTTCTTGCATGAAGTCTTGGAGCAGAATTTTGCTAGCTGATTGTTCATTGGGAAAGCAAGCTACTCGGGGAACTTCCCACAAATGAAACAGATTTTGTTTCCATTCATGAAGGTCTGCCTTTGTCCTGCCCAGCTTGTCTGCCACACAGTTTTGCTCTGATAGAATGTAGGAAGTAAAGTAAGATTCTGCTGTAATGCTGTATTCCATGATAACATGTCTAGTCTGCAAAGGCAGTAAGGCCTGGTTCTCCCTTGCTTTTTATTACCACATCACTGTGGTATTATCTGTAACAACTTGAAGTGGTCCTGGGGACCAAAGGTGATTTAGAGAGTTGAGTGCCTTGATAAGGGTAAACTTCTTTACATTTATGTGGTTCTGTCTGATTTGTTGTCCTCCTTTATATTTATGTACTTGTTTCTTGTCCCAGATACAAGACTACAACGCAACACCTTGCACTTTCATTCCCCTAGCAAATGCAAGGTAACTGTGGTGACTGGCTGTTTTGGAGCAGGAAGGGAGAGGGAGAGACCTGGATTCAGGGTACTTGATGTCTCCACCAAGTGATTTCTGTTCTCACACATCCCAGAAATGGAAGCTGAAAAGATAACAGGTGTTGGTGATGGGACCAAAGACACTTCAGATACCATTGAATCTTTCTCATGTGGAGTCTTGAAAGGGGTAACATGAGAATCATTGATGCCACGAGACTCAGAATCCTGAGGTATTCCCTCCTTTGCCCATTAAGGGACCCCAACAGTTGCAGAAGACATTGCTAACTCCCAGTCCATAGTTGCTGTATGCTTAAAACCAGAGGGATCAGGGGAAAAAACGTGGAATAGCTCTAAATGTAGATATATTTTTCCTGTGGAAGAAAAGCTCTTTGTATTGAAATTCTGTTGGAATCCAAGCCTGCATATGAGAGCTCTTACCAAAGGGAGAGATTCCTGACACTTTGGAAAAGAGTTTGCATAGATAAGCAGGACATCTAAATATGGAAAAAATGTGGACACCGTGTTGCCTGCAATGTGCTATAACTGGAGCTAGACACTTTTTGAACACTCTTGGGGCAGTGGATAACCCAAAGGCTAAGGCAGAGAATGGATAATGTGATCCATAAAACCTTAAGAAACCTTAAAGGATAGGAATGTAATGATAAGCATCTTTTAAAGCTAAGGTTACCAAAAAATCTAAAATGGGGAAGAAGGGATAAGAGATTGTGTTGTGAAAGGATCTCGAACTTCGGAACTATCACAAACTGGTTTAAGAAAACGGTCCATGACTGATTTCCAAGCATTTTCTTTTCTTTTTTTTTTTTTTTTTTTTTTTGTTTGGCATCAGAAACATTCTTAAATGAAAATCCTTCCCCACTGGGAAAAAGCTGTAGGACAGCAGAGAACAGAGGGGTTTGGTCTGAGAATGTGGAATAATTCCCTGCAACGAAGGGAATCTCTTCTAACTGAATCAGTCTCAGAACCCCTTTGTCTGAAACAACCTATTGCCAAAGAGAAAGAAATGGAGAATCTGACTTTTAGGAAGGGATAAGAGACTGCCAGGGTGGGAGTTGAGACAAGGCCCCTTACATACTCATTCTGACTTTTGTTGACTGTCCTTTGTTTTGGGAGATTCCTGCGTTCTTTTATGGAACCTCCCCACCATTGTTTTTTTTAATGTCTGCTTGGTGAGACTGTTTTGTTTCTTGCAGCAGTTGGACAAGGGAACAAAATAGCCACTGGAAAATGTAGAGAGGAATAAAAAAATCTGAGAGATTCCCTGTATATCAGCTTAACCCTCTCATCACATTTTCAATAACATTTGGAGCAGTGGGACCAAAATCTCTGTCCAAAGGTGAATGTAAAAGTTCATTTTTACATCTTCTAGGAGGTTCTGAGAATGAAGCCAAGCAAACCTTCTCCAAAAGTACCAGTATCAACCTCACTGGATGTAATATCCGAAGTCATAAACACACTTTAAATGAGTAGTGACCTGAAAAATAAAAGAAACCAAACCACACAAAGCAGATTTTTCTTGCAGGGAGGAACTGCAGATAAAACATTCCTCATATTTTCACAGTCACGATAAACTTTAACATATGAGCCTGACAACTCACAATTATAAAAAATAAAGTTGCAGAAACAAACACTTTTCCCCAGACATAAACATTGTTTTACCATCATTATCAAAAGGGGAAGGATTAGTGCTAAAATGTTTGGCAACAGCTGGATTAAATAAAGCTATAGCTACTAGGTCATGTTTGGGAAGAGTGCATAAAAACTTAAAAAGGATTGTGGAACTTTATACATTCTATTTGCATTTTTTGGAGAAGTAGGCGGAGTATCAGAAAAATTAACGGCAGTGACACACACTTCCTCCAGAGCTGATAGAACTGGGGAAATGGGTAAAGGTTCTGAAAATTTCTTCTGTAACAGCTGATAGTATCTTCTGGGGGACTGAGAAACCTCAGTGTTCTAGTGAATACACTTGCATATTCTGGAAATAGTCTTGGAGAAAGAGAATCATTGATAGGAAGATTCAGGTAGCATGCTCTCCACTGAGTCTGAATCAGAATTCTGAGGGAAAAAAATATCTGTTCCATCACATCCTCTCTGGATTTAATTTCTTGAATCTCTTCAGGAAAAGAGGAATCAGGTTTTCTTTTACCAGAAACCATCTGATAAGAAAGGTCAGTAGCCTGTACAAGACCCTGAGCTGGACTTAAGAAACTACTCTGTCCAGTGATTTTCTGGGTATTTTTGACAGGAAAATTAAGGCAAACACATTTTTAATGGCGGCAATAGCTTCTTCAGTGATGAACACAACATTCTGGTTAAGCAGGGATACTTTCCCTGCCCCCTCTTGCAACACCAACAAAAGTAGTTCTTCTTTCCCACTAAGGTGAGCCCAGTAAATGCAGAGGACATTGCTAACTCCCAGTTAGGGTTGCCAGACGTCCCTATTTGGGCGGGACTGTCCCGGGATCAGCAGCCTGATCCCGAGTCCCGCACTGCCGGTTTAAATCCCAGGCAGCCTCCGCTTTTTTATTTTTTTGATTGGCCCATATACCGGCATACGGGCCAATCAAAAATTGCTAAACACGGAGCGTCTTATGTTTAATGCAGAACATCTCAGTTCCGCATTAAACAGAAGTAGTTCCGTGTTTAGTGATTTTTGATTGGCCCGTATACCGGTATATGGGCCAATCACAAAATCGCAAACCAGAGCTACTTCTGTTTAATGCGGAACTGCGATGTTCTGCATTAAACAGAAGTAGCTCCGTGTTTAGCGATTTTTGATTGGCCCATATACTGGTATATGGGCCAATCTAAAAATCGCAAACCAGAGCTACTTCTGTTTAATGCGGAACTGCGATGTTTCGCATTAAACAGAAGTAGCTCCATGTTTATTTATTTTTGATTGGCCTGGGCCAATCAAAAAAAAATAAATAAACACAGTGCTACTTTTGTTTAATGCGGAACTCTGATGTTCCGCATTAAAGACCTAATTTGGAAGACCTTTTGTTTTAGTCTTCACTTGCTGTGAAAGACTTTTTTTGTCCCTACCTGGCCAGTCAGAAATCTGGCAACCCTGCCCCCAGTGCATATTGGCTGTATTTGCCACACAGAGGGATCTAGGGAAAAAAGGAGAGTGGTCTGAGGAACCAGCTTGGCCACAGCACAACATCTCACCTGCATCTGAGGCAAATTACCAGCGTGCTGTGGTGGCAAACACCCTTGTTGAACTATTACTTAATTCTGCTAGCTAAGAATTGTAAGTAATGATCTTTGAGATATAAAAAAATAACTAAGTGTGTTGCCTGAGCAGCTCTAAGTACTCCAAAATATTGTTTCTTTGTGTTCAGAACCACCACACCTTCCGGGCACTGGTGTATTATAATCACTTGAATTTGCTCCTTCACAATAAAATGAAAAAGAGCTGGTTTCCTGATAAGACGAGTTTGTACAGAAATGCCTCCTGCTATGAAAAAAATAGTTAAATTTGCCACCAGTCTCCCTCATAGGACCCTCGATTGTCATAGATTCAAGCAATTAAACTAGCTTGAACTGCACGGCTACCCAACATGCTCAAAACTAACTACAACACACAAACTCATTCAGTATCCAAAAAAAATGCCTTGCACTGCAAAACTTACTGCTGCCCTACTGTCCAGCAAGGGACCTCCATTCTAGTAATAAATTCTTATTACTTACATATAAGTCAAACAACGTTGCAGGAGACTCGCTCTACTCCTAATGCGTTGCTAAACTTTGGAATACTATCCCCACACAAATGAAACTCTCTGACAAACTCAGTAGTTTTCAACCACTGCTTAAACAACATCTTAACCAGTCCTGGTCCTGCACATGCTTATCAGAAGGTTAAGACTTTGTGTTCACCATACGATACTGTCCAAATACCCTCCTTAAACCGAATACTCTCAACCTCTCACTGAAATGACAAAACATTTTTTATACATAACTGCTGCCTGTACAATCGATTCACTAACTTGCATGTGTGTTTTCCCTTTAGTAACTTCCACCTGTGTAAAATCTTAGAATGTATAAATAAATAGAACTACTGTTTGTGAATAAACAGAAATGTAAGTACTATGTGTTTAACTGGAAGTTAGTATAATGCGATCTAAGCAAATGGAACTTTTTTCCCCGGGCCTTCACTGAAAATGGGTATTACCCAGTTGGACTTTCCTGGGAAACAAAGTCAAATAAATGCATTTGTTGAGTAATATTTGCTGAAATTTACACTGACAGCTTTTCTTTTTAACTGAAAAAAAGTAATATCGCAATAAAATGAATAATTATTTTCCCTGAATAGCTGTGAATACTTCTCAACCTCTTAGTGCAAGAAATCTGGTTAAAGCCTAAAGAAATGGTGGGAGGACAAAGGGCCAAAAGCAGACAGATTTTAAATATTGCTCTTATAAACTTAAAAAAAAATTGCTAGAATAACAGGATTTGTGTTAGCATGCATTTTTCAGAGGAAATTATGTCTGAAACTCAAATGCATGTCATTAGTTAGGAATTTTGATCCTCCGTGATTTGCCAATAAAACACAAATTTTATGAGGAGAGCAGACCAAAAAATATGAGGTAAAAACCTGGACATTCTGCAAGAATCTGTACATTTGACAGGTATGCATGCTTTAAAGTTTAAAAAAATAGTGTTCCATGGAGCAACCTCATGTATGTAGGAGTCTGTTTCTGAACCCTCTACACACTCATGTATTCCCGCATGTACTCACGCATACTCGCATACTGGCACTCCCTCACACTCACATATACACATGCACTCACGCACAGTCATACATGAAATCACACACACACATACATGCACTAGTGCCAAATCGCACTCCTGCACACTCGCATGTACAGTCATATACACATACTCATGCATTCTCATGCACACACTCGCATACATGCACTCACACAGACTTGCATATACACATGCCCTCGCATACAGTCACATACATGCAGTCATGGACTCTCGCAGACAGCCGGACACATACACGCACACTTTCTCTTTTTCTGGTGTCCCTTTTCTCTGGCACAGCTTTCTTTATTTTAAAAAAATCTGAACCAGGAGCTGGGGGCACAGTTCATGACTTCATTTAAAGTGGGGAGCCATGGTTGTAGTGCCTTTGGATGAAAGTGCAGTACCAAAACCATCTACTAACAGTAAACTAAAGAAACAATGTCACAATCTCTTTTTTGGTGCTCAAGAGTAAAGTGCGCAGATACATACCATTTGAGGAGAAATATTAATAGCATGCCTAGAAAATGGAAAGTGTAATGACCAGTTTGCATTCGTCACCTATGAATGAAACAAATACTGTTTTTGTTCCCAGATGCTTGTGTGTACAAGTCCCAAACACCATAATAAGGCAAGGAGCAGAGGAGATGGAGAAACCCACAGCTGCTTCATGTGGGGGCCCTCGTATGCAGGGAGATAATTGGGGACTCCCAGTGGCTGCAGGTTTGGCTGGTGCCTAATGCCAAGTATGCCCATATTGTTTTAGGATTTGTCCACATTTCTTATGTAAAGAGATTGACAGGTACGCTTGCATAGTTTACCTGTGTTTTCCTGACTATCACCAAAAGTGACTTTAAGGAAGACAGTTTTTAATGTCAGGGAAAAAAAAAGAGCACTCCAGCCTGCAATAACTTGTGTTCAGCTCATTATTGACTACTTTGCCCCCCATCCCCACTCTTTCTGGGGTGTGGTAGCTAATTTTGTTCAACTGTCTTATAAGTGCAGGAAGTAGTTTGGAAATAAATTTCTTAATTATCACATTAAGAAATGATATGTGGCCAGCACAGAGCAATGCATTTTTAAAAGCTTCATGCCTTTCATTGAAATACAACCTTATGTAACAATTACTGTATATTTTTAAGTATGTATGTGTAAATGCATAAAGACATATATGTACATGTTTGTGTATGTGTGTATATATATATATATATATATATATATATATATATATATATATATGTATATATAAATATGTGTGTGTGTGTGTGTCTTTGTGTGGATTCACATTAGAATGTTGAAAATTCATAACATTGAAGATCTGATGTTGTCTTCTTCATTCGTCCTCAGGATAGGGTCTCTGATCTGACCTTCGGATCCAGCTCAGCCACATTCTACAGACTTGGATCCAACTCTCAATCTCCTCCCTCTTATGCATAATGCCCTACATCCACCCAAGAACCTCAAATCTCGTTTGCCTCTTCAGCATCAGGAAGCGGATCTTGTGCTCTCAAGCTGTGGGAATAATATTTTCCTTTGGAACTTTGCTAAACTCTTGCTAGTTGTTCTGTAAGTCCTCCCTCCTTATTTCTTCTCTTATTAGTGTGCTTGTGTGCATGTGATGGCTCCATTTTATATATATATATATATATATATATATATATATATATATATATATTTATGTAAAGTAGTTCTATCTTTTAGCATTAACTTTTTCCCCCTTAATTCTAATCTAAAAAGTTTAAATCTTACCTTAAGTCTAGTAGTTAGGTCTGTGTTAGTATCCTTGTTATGGTCATGTCAGCTAGGGCTGACAGTTTGTTTTTGGTGGGCTTTATTGGTTATGGCAGACAAGCCTTCACCTAGGTTCAAAGTTGCACTTTTTGTGGGCACAAAATCCCCAACCAGGATGCCCACAAGGACTGCGTATATTGTTTGGAAGCTGAGCATTTAAAAGCAGATTGTTCAATATGTGCTTCTTTTAATCCAAGCACATTGGCCGACTGGAAAAACAAGTTAATTCATAGTGGTGGTCTTCCTTCCTCAGCTCCAGAGGCTCAGACCCCTTCCTTAGCTTCTTCTCCGGCTTCCACCAAAGAGACAAAAAAGAGGTGTCTCCCTTTTCCCCCGAGGGACTCTCTGGAGTCTAAGACGTCAAAGAAATCTTTTGATCAGACTCATAGAAATTGCCTCCTACTACTTCGGATCTAGGGGATGTTATTACCATTTCTCCTCCATCTTCATCAGCTCCAATGTCAGATCCAGTGTGTCAAGATCCAAGGGCCTCAACAAGGTCCCGGCTTTTCCTCTAATCAAAATATTCCTGACCTCCCTCTTTGGCTTCATCCAAGTCCTCCAGAAGCTGGTCTGAGGTGGATATGGACAGAATGATGAGATTCCTCAAGGCCTAAATCCAGATGGTGATAGTCTTGGCTCCATCCCCTATCAGATCTGTGAGTTACCTTAGCCATACAATTAGAATTTTTCTCCAATCCGACCTTTAGTTTCGGAGTCACAGGATTCAGGACTGCCATATGTGCCAGGCTCGATGCAGGAGAAGCTCCCTTCCTCAACTCCAAGAGTTCCCTTGAATAACCCTGTTCCAGTTCTCTTGAAGCAGAGTTGGTCTCAGATCTGTGTTGTCACTGCTGAGTCCAGGGGACTGGGGTTGACTCCATCCTTCTCAGAGTCATCCCTTCCCCTAGGCACCTCAGCACTTAACAGTTCAGGTTTGGTCCCTTCTGGAAGTAGCAGATCTGGGCTGAGTCCTAGCTGTTTTTCTTCTGTGGCTTCAGCTTCAGGGGGGATGGAAAGGGCTTCTCCCAGTCCTTTGGTGTTTCAGACAGTGGAGAGGGTTTTCTCTCAACTTGGAGATCTGACGACACATGCCCCCCATTCCACTCCTTACCCCTATCAGATCCAGGCCTTGAACCCATTTGTCCTGCCATGAGTTATCCTATCCCAAGTGGCCTCCAAGAACTCCCTGGTCAGGAGGGATCCTCTTCTTCCAACACTTCCCTAGAGTACCCAGCTGAGGAAGTCCCTCAGAAGACGATGTGCAAAAGGAGGCATGTTGATTCCCCTTTTGGAGACTTTAACCAAGGACACTGACTTCGATGAAGGAGAAGGATCTCTCCGATCCCGACCTGAAGGCATCTCCTTTGGGGACATATGAGACATATTGAAGCAGAAAGGTAGGCGGTCTTCCCAACCTCCTCCTTTTGTGGAGTCAGTTCTCTTACAGGTATTTGGGACAGGCCCATCTATGCCCTGGGTGACCCTCCCAGCAGATGCCCTGGTTGATTTGATGTCCTGGCAGGCATGGAAGGAACCAGACACCATCAAGCCCATACCTAAACAACCTTTTAGGTTTCTGGCACACCTTGCAGATAGGAAACATTGGAGTAAGGGACCCATAGTTGATGCCATCCTAATGGCAGCAGCCACTAAGAAAGAGCTGACAGAAGAATCTGCTAATGTCCATCCACTTAACAAGGAGTATGGAGCACTGGACAGAATTGGGAAGCAGGATTACACCTCAGCTACCTTTGTGCTGAGGTCATTGAACTACCTTGCTCATTTTATCTTGCTTCAGAGAGATCTGATCAAGGAACACTTAGCTTCTCTCTGAGTCCATGCCCACAGAGGAATTTAATAAAATTTCTGCCAAGCTGACCACTGTATTGTCCATCACCAACTCATCCATGAGGTTGATCTCCCATACCACGGAGGGTACCTCACGAGCAGCCGGTTCAGGTATTTTCCTAAGGAGGCATGCCTGAATGAGGATATGTGATTTTCTGGAGCCCTTTAACGTGTCCTTTGTGAATGCCCCTTATGATGGCTCCTCTCTTTTCAGGCCATCAGTTCGAGATACACTCAACCACAGCGAGAAAGATGCGAAGACCCTTTCTGTTATTGGAATCAAATTTTCTACCCCCCAGAGGTCCTTCTCAAGGAACCAACATGGAGGCAAGACATTTGTTTTGCAAATCCCAAGGGTCTTTCCAGGACCCAAGTGGGGAACCCTCCTCTAGAGGCAGAGGATGAGGGTTTGATCATAGATGCTGCCCTAGAGCCAGAGGGGGTCTGCAGAACCCAGGCTTTAGAGAGTCCTTTCCCAATAAACCCTAGTAGTGCTTCTGAAGTGCTGCCCAACTGTCTGCCTCTGGAGGCAGTTGGGGGCCGACTAGCTTTGCACCCAGAAGCCTGGACCCAGTCGACTCAAACTGTTGGGTGTTAAGCATAATATCCAGAGGCTATTACATTCCCTTTTCACTTCTTCCCCAAACTCCAGAAGCCTTCCTGATGTGCTACCTAATCAGAGGGAGCAGGCAGCACAGGAAATTCAACAACTGTTGCAATAAAGAGCCATCCAAGAGGTTGCAGCCAAACAAAAAGGATTTGGAACCTACTTCCTTTTCTTTTTGGTGCCAAAAAAGACAGAGGACCTAAGATCCATCCTAGATTTAAGCAAGTTGAATGGATATGTAAAGAAGTTGAAGTTCCGAATGGTCACGGTTAACTCCATCCTGCCACTGTTGTACAAGGATGACTGGATATGCTCGATAGATCTCAAGGACACATGCTATCACAAAAATAGACAGGCAGTCCAGGAGATATATGGCTTCTGCCTGACAGCCAATGATTACCAGTTCAGAGCACTGCACTTTGGGCACACCACAGCCCCCCAGGTGTTTGCCAAATGCATGGCAGTAGTAGCAGCTCACTTGAGGCTCAGAGAATTCCAGGTGTTTCCATACTTAGATGATTGGCTCCTTACTGCTTCCACAAGGCATCAGCTAATCCAAGCCATTGATTAATTAATCAAGTTATTGCATTCTGTGGGCATCACCATAAACCTAAGCAAATCCAGCCTGACACCTGTACAGAACCTAGAATTTATAGGGACACAGCTGAACACAAGGAATCGGATAACTTCTCTTCCTTTACACTGAGTAACCACTCTGAGAAATTAGGTGCAGGAACTGTTATCCCAACAGGCTCCCCTGCTCGGATGGTCTTACAAGCTCAAGGATCCATGTCAGCAGCTATTAGTTCCTCTAGTCAGATTCTTCATGCGGATTCCTCAGTGGACATTAGCAGTGCAATGGTCCGTCCTCTTTCATCCACTGTCCCTTCCCATCAGATTGATTCCAATTTGCTAGTGTCACCTCCGCTGTTGGATACAGTTGGAAAATCTCCTTCTAGGCAGACCATTCTTACACCCCCCCCATAACCACCATGGCCATGGACACTTCCCAGTTTGGGTGGGGGGGACATTACAATGGGAAGATAGTCCAAGGCAAGTGGTCCCCTCCCAAGACAAGATTGCATATCAGTGTCCTAGAGATGAGAGCAGTTCTCCTAATGTTGCAAGCCTTTCAGGATAATGACCCCATAGGTATTATTGCAGTACACACTAACAACATGTCTGTTGTCTGGTACATCAACAAGCAAGGAGGAACCCGTTCTAACCCTTTGTGCAGGGAAGCCATGAGGATGTGAGAGTGGGTGATATCTTCAGACCATCTTCTAGTTGCAACACATATCCTGGGGAAAACCAATGATTTAGTGGACAGACTCAGAAGATCACTCCTAGGTATTCACTAGTGGTCCCTCAGTCAATCAGAGGTGGACATGATCTTCTACCGTTGGGGGTCAACCTTGCTGTGACCTTTTTGCCTCTCCCTCAACAAGAAATGCAGCAAGTTCTTTGCTCTGATCCCTTCTCCTGGGGAGTCCCTGAGGGATGCACTAGTCCATGATTGGTCCCCGGTTCTCCTGTATGCTTACGCTCCTCTTTGCTCATCCTGACGTTTCTTCAGAAGGCAAGGAGGTTGAAGAGCTTGGTCGCCCTCATTGTCCCCTTCTGGTCTTGTCAGGTGTGGTTCCCCTTCTTATGGTCTGATCTGAAATATCTTTCTTGGAAACTGGAGCCATGTTAGGACCGCCTTTTTCATCCAGCATCCGAATCTTTGTGGCCTCAAACTGACCGCTTGGTTTCTCCACTTCCAACTCTAGTAAGAAAGTCCAGGCTTAATTCCCCAGTCCAAGAAATTCCTCTAGCCTCGCAAAAGACTTCTACCAAAAATGTCTACACCAGTAAGTGGAAGAGATTTGTTGTTTGGGCCATGAGCAGAGACAGTGACCCTTTCTGAGCACCAGTTTCAGATGTTTTTTTTTTATTTCTTAGTACCCTCTTCGAGGAAGGTGCTAGCTTCTCAGTTATCAAGCTTCAGTTAGCTGATATTTCTAATTTCCATGCTGCAAGCAAATTTCATTCTCTGTTTACTTTTAGGCTGTGCAAATCCTTCATGAAAGGTGTTTTCTTGTTAAGACCTCCAATCAAGGACCCATCCCCTCCTTGGGACCTCACTGTCATTTTGCAGGCTTTGACCCAGGGACCCTTCAAACAAGCTGCAAGTTGTGACATGAAGTTTTTGTCGTGGAAGACAGTCTTTATGGTGGCTATAACTTCTACTAAGAGGATATCTGAACTACAAGCCTTATCCTGCAAGCCTCATTACATAGTTTTTCATAAAGACAAAAGTATCTTTACATACCAATCCTTCCTTTATGCCCAAAGTAGCCACCGAGAGCAATATCAGTCAATCCATCCAATTACCAGTGTTCTTTCCAAATTTCTCCATTAAAGGGGAGTATGTTCTTCATCTTGTAGACTTTCATGAACAACTCTGTTTTTACCTGCACAAGACCAAACAACACAGGATGTCTAATCAGCTTTTTATAGCATTCTCATCTACCAGACTAGGACAAGCAATGTCTAAAATTACCTTGACAAAATGGATATCTGGCTGCATTTCATACATTTACTCATCCAAGGGATTGGAATTACCTAGACCTCCCAGGGCACATTCCACCAGAGCTATGGCTACTTCTTCTGCTTTCTGTTCTAGAACTTCCATTGATGATATTTCTGCAGTAGTGGCATGATCTAACAGTCACACCTTTGTATCACACTACAAGTTGGATATCAAATCCAGGAGCAGGGCTTCCTTTGGTTTGATGGTGCTCCGGCATATCCTTCCATGAAGGCCACCCAGGATCTATGTATCTGAGGAGTCTGACCCTGTCGTGAAGAGGAATGAAGAAGACAACATCAGATTAAAAGGTTATGTCCTACTATAACTTGGCATCTATGTTGTCTTTCTTCATTACTCCTCCTCACTTTCCTGCCCAACCATCCCCCTGCCTGTTTTGTTCTAAAGGAACCTGGATTATGAAGGGATTCCTATGTCCCATGTCTGAGCCTCTTTTGCTGTTCCTTGCTGTATAGTGATGGATGTATGGAATCAGCAAACTCGATCTGAAGTGCTTGGGTGGATGTAGGGCATTATGGGTAAGAGGGAGGAGCTTGAGAGTTGGATCCAAGTCTGTATAATGAGACCCTATTGTGTGGAGGATGAGGAAAGACAACACAGATGCCAAGTTATGGTAAGACGTAACCTTTTATTCATAACACTGAGCCCTAAAGATCGAAAAGGCACAATATCAAAGTGCAGTATCACCAAATTTCAGAAGATCGTATCTACATGCACTCCCCATACCCCCTACTAATTATATATATATATATATATATATATATCAACTTTAAGATCGCACTACAGCTGGGAATGGGCAAAACCTCAATCCCGCCTGTACTGCAATCTCCCACAATCACCCACTTGCCATGCGATCTCTTGCAGTTCAGTGTTAAAACACTTCGATATTGTTCCATTTTGATCTTCTAGGCTGGATGTTGTGAATGTCAATTTTTATGAACATATGACATTCTAACAGGGACCCATTTATGTGTGTATATTTATTTATTTTATTTATTTATTGATATTTGATTGGGTAGAAACCCATTTTCAGCTGAGGCCTAGAGAAAAAAGCTCCAAATTATTACAAAACATTTTAAGAGCAGTAATTTTACAATCCTTAGAAAGAAAACAGTAACATCTACAGTTTAAATAATTATAACAAATTCGACATAATAGAAAAAACATTGGTTAAGAATTGATACAAGGTACCTGACAATCATTTAGTATTTGGAGACTTTAGAATTGCGATATGAAGTGAGATAAAAACAGGCCTATGGTACATTTAGAGATAAAGTTGGGGAAGAGCATTAGATGGCATTAGGGAAACAAGTGAAGAAGGGAGAGTAGAGAGATGTAAGGAATTAAAAGGTACTTATTCACATTTTAGGGATATAGTTTAATCTAGTTTTGGGCAAAAACAGAGCCATATTTTAGCTAGGAAGTCATGTAGAGTGGTTTTGAAAGATGGAAGGGAGGGTATAGACCTGATGGATACAGGTAACGAGTTCCAGGCCTTAGCAAACTTGCTTGAGTATAGACAATGCCCAACAGATTTGCTAGGTTTATAGACAGACAGGAGTTTTTGGTCACTGGATCACAATGACCGATTGGGAATAGTTGTGTAGAATGTTTTTTAGTGCTGGATAGCTAGATGATTGGATCATTTTATAGGTGGTAAGAAGTTATGTATATGTCAGTTGATGTGGCAGTTCTAACCAATTAAGTCTTTTTTTTTTTTTATTCGTATATATTTTTATAATGGTTACAACAAATCAATTCAATCAATTAATTTTAGTTTATTTATTATTTAGGCAAATATATGACTTACATTATTATTATGAAATTTTTGTATTTATAGATTATTTATAAACACACTCTTCTCTTAACATAGTCAGATCAAGTACTATGGAGCTAGTAGTTTGCATTTTTGCATATTAGGGCAGCTGTTTAAGCACTTACTAAAGGTTTTTATCAAATTTTTTTAATAAGATAGCATTGCTGTGCACTATTTCAAAAGGCATACATTAGCCTTTAAAATAATTCGCATTTTGCTACTTGGGTTTTGATATTACCAGTCAGGTTGGAAACAATGTGTTTTCAGATCACTATTGTTTTGCTGTACATTAATAAGATACACCATATGAAGTTTTCTTTTAGTGTTTTGGCATAATGGTAATATTTTGAAATATATTTTGTATAGTATAAATGTATTGTTGTTGATGGTTTTAATATTTTTAGTTTTCCGTTTAATAACATTCACGGAAACTAAAAATTCTGATTGTTTAAGGTGTGTTCTTAAGGATATTCATAGGCACCTGTTATTATTATAGTTATATTTAATGGGTTTTATATAATCTTAATGTTTTTATAGCCACAATTATGCTCATTTTTTCTCCTTTGTGGCATGAGCGGCAATTTTGTTGATGGCTTGGCTTGTTTTATCTAGATATATTTTCATGTATTTTTGTTTATTTACGTTTTTTAGAACATGGTCCTTTAAGCTCAGATTAAGGGACGATTCTGATTGGTTAACTGAATTACAACTCATATAAAAAGTGTTTTAATTAGTTGAATTATTGTCTGAAGAAGGTGACGCACTGTCTCCACCAAAAGTGCTAACTTTATTTGTTTTAAATAAACTTTCGGCTTCTATTGGTTTCCTGCTCGCTTTGTTTGTTTCGCCAGTTTGACTTGTTCAGTTTTAGTGTTGGTTTTGTGAACATTTGACATTCAAACAGGGACCCATTTATGTGTGTATGTTTATTTATTTTATTTATTGATATTTGATTGGGTAGAAACCCATTTTCAGCTGAGGCCTAGAGAATAAAGCTCCAAATTATTACAAAACATTTTAAGAGCAGTAAGTTTACAATCCTCAGAAAGAAAGCAATAACATCTACAGTTTAAATAATTATAACAAATTCGACATAATAGAAAAAACATTGGTTAAGAATTGATACAAGGTACCTGACAATCATTTAGTATTTGGAGACATTTTAGAATTGCGATATGAAGTGAGGGAAAAACAGGCCTATGTATATTTAGAGAGAAAGTCGGGGAAGAGTATTAGATGGCATTAGGGAAACAAGTGAAGAAGGGAGAGTAGAGAGATATAAGGAATTAAAAGGTACTTATTCACATTTTAGGGATATAGTTTAATCTAGTTTTGGGCAAGAACAGAGCCAGATTTTAGCTAGGAAGTCATGCAGAGTGGTTTTGAAAGATGGAAGGGAGGGTATAGACCTGATGGATACAGGTAACGAGTTCCAGGCCTTAGCAAACTTGCTTGAGTATAGACAATGCCCAACAGATTTGCTAGGTTTATAGACAGACAGGAGTTTTTGGTCACTGGATCACAATGACCGATTGGGAATAGTTGTGTAGAATGTTTTTTAGTGCCGGATAGGCAGATGATTGGATCATTTTATAGGTGGTAAGAAGTTATGTATATGTCAGTTGATGTGGCAGTTCTAACCAATTAAGTCTTTTCAGTGCTATACAGTGGTGGGTTCCGAAAGGGGTATGTGCTGCAAATTTAGCAACTTTGTTATAGCATTGCTCAAGTTTTAATTTTTGTGAAGCCAGAAGGTTAGTAAGGATGGGAGCACCATAAAGAAGAGTGGGGAGGAGATAAGTAGTGGCAAGTGTAGTTTTAGTTGTGTTAGTGAGAAAGTTTTTCGCTCTGCAAAGCAGCTCTAATTTTTGATCAGTTTTTCTTATGAAGTTATATATATGCAGGTTGAATTTTAGATTATCAACCACTATGACTCCTAATAGTTTGTTCTGAGAAATTACTTCAGTGGTTCTATTATCAAGTGAGAGAGAGGACTTTAAATTCTCTTTTTTCATGAGAGAGGGATTTGGGGAAAAAAAAGTAGTTTGGTCTTTTTTGTGGTAGTGGTGCTGCGGTAGTGTTGTCGCCTCACAGAAAGACGTTGTCCTGTTCAATTCTCAGCTAGAGCATTTTCCTGTGTGGAGACGTGTGAATGGGCGAACCTTCATTGAAGGTTGTGCATCAGGGCTGGCAACTCGGCACGTAAAAATATACTGCCAATCATTAGTGGACCGGAGTTCTGCTGTGGCGACCCCTAACCAGGAAAAGCCGAAAGACACAACAAAAAGTTTGGTCTTTTTTGGGTTGAGCTTGAGTTGTGAGGTCCGAAGCCATATTTCAGTGTTTGTTAAAGCTTCCTGAGCAATTTTTTGGAGGTCTACCTTGTTGTCAGATGTGCAACTGAGAGTGGAATCATCTGTGTATTGTATTGTATTAGGGTGGCCTGTTATGTGAAAGTATAGAGGGTGTTGCTGAAAATGTTAAAGAGAAGAGGACTAAGAATCGAGCCTTGTGGTATGCCAGTGATGACTGGGATGCAAGGTGACAGAGTGGAGTGCCATTTTACTGACTGATCCCTATTGGACAGGTAGCTTTGAAACACAGAAAGGTGGACTGAGAGAGACCTAGTGAGGACATTTGAAGTAGAAATTTGCTGTGACAAACCGTGTTGAAGGCTTTAGACAACTCTAGAAATAAGGAAACGACTAGTTTGTCATTATCTGTAGCTTTATTGATAATATCTATATAGGTTAGAAGGGCAGTGCTAGTACTATGGGAAGGACAGAAGCCATATTTTGTAAGGGATAGGAGTTCTTCCTGCAGGAAATAGTATAGCAATTGTTTATGAATACATTTTTCAAGTATTTTGGAGAGTGGAGATAAGACTGCTATAGGTCTAAAGTTATTAATGTCTGCTGAATTTCCACCTTTGTGTGAAGGGATAATGTATGACTTTTTCCAGAGAAAGGGAATGCGGGATTCCTGGACTGACCTATTTATAAAGGAATGAGACAGGATAGGCAATGCTATTGGCTGCTATTTTAGGTACTCACTTGGAAGGTCATCAGCTGAAGAAGAGCACAGTTGAAGTTTGTTTAAGCATAGTTTTATATAGGATGCGGGCACAGGTTTGAAGATGAAAGTGGTTGTGGTTATAAATGGCTGTTGGGCAGGGTTAGGATTAGATGTTGAGGAATCCTTGGTTATAGATGCTATACTATATGTAAAATAAGATTTGAACTGTATTGCAGTTTCGAATGGTGAGTTATTGGGAGATGGGTTTTGGTTGAAATGTTGGCTGGGATGTAAAATTTCTTTAGTTGATGTCCAAAAGTTTTAGGGTTGTGTTTAGTATTATTCCGAAAATTATTTTTTTGTCTTCATTTATTTGCTTTTTAGTAAGATTGCGAAGCATTGTGACGTTTCCAAGATATTGAGGTGTTTTCTATTTTTGCCATTCTTTCCATGCTTTTTCTCTATCCTGCAATTAGCATTCTACTCTTTTTGGATCGCCAGATTGCATTATTTGTTTTCAGTCTTTTCCTTCTAGGAGGTGCAATTAGGATATTTAGAAAAGTTGTATTGAATTCAACTATAACATCACCTATATGGGGTTAGAAGTTTCAGTAAATAGATGATAGTGTAGTAATGAACATTTCTGGCTTAAACTTGGAAACATGACATGTTTTATAAATATTCTGTTTAACTGGATATGTGAGATTTCTAGCCATAAAGACTGGGAGATTATCACTGAGAGATTCTGACATTGTACTTGTGGTGGAGTACTTGCCAGGGTCAGATACTAGGATCCAGTCTGATGGAGTATGATGCCCTGCTATAATGTATGGAGCTGTTAATTAGTTGTGTGAAACCATATAAGTTCATGCTAGATGTAGGGGAGTTAAGAGTTTATGTCCAATCAACTGACATTCACATCAGCTAGCAATATTCTTTCTTATGGAAATGTTATGGATATCCAATGTAGTATGTTTTCCAGTATAGCTGCATTGTCGCCAGGGGTGATATAAATGGCAGTAATACATATTTCTTTATATTTTGTTTGTTTGGAGGAAATCAAAATGAAGCTCTGCTGAACTGAATTTTGGTGTTGGTTTGCTGTAAGGGTAAATGTGGTAGGTACTGGAAAATATTAAATCAATACCACCACCTTTCCTGTTTATATGGTCATTATGGATGATAGTATAGCCAGAAGATATAACTTCAGTTTTGAAGACTAAGTAACTTTATGTATGTGACTGTCATCTGGTATCAGGATAGCGCAATGAAATGATTGCTGTTGCACTCAGTCCTTATGTTAATGTTGGTATGATTTTGCTTTGAACCTGTGATTCAGGGTTCTTTTATATGGTGCTGCAGGTATGATTTGGAAAGGGACTTATGTGTAAGGAATGCAAGTTTGATTTCAGAGCTTTACTTCAGAGGTGATGAGCAGATTTTATTTCAGTAAATCAAGCTTCATTATGGGCACTCCTGTATGTTTCAGGTAAATGCATGATGCAGTACCAGAGATCAAGACAGAGGAAAGGTAGTTTCAGCTCTGAATAGAGCTGCATCCTGATGGTGGCACTCAGGACATATGGCAAGTATCTTTTTGTAAAAGGGGGCCAAAACAAGCTGTGAGAGGAAAGGTGTGGAACCAAATGATTATGGATATAAATGCTGTTGGGTGGATTGTACATTGACACAAAACAGAAAAAGGGCCAACAACATGGTGAGATATGCCAGAACAAAGGCAAGGCAGATTGCAGTTGTCCATAGCAGTGGTGGGGGAGCTTTAACACTTCTCCTTTTAACACCTGGTGAGTACCACCTCATCTCCATATTGGGAGAAGACTATGGCATTGATGAGGATGATGCAGTCATAATCAGTGATGCTGTGGCTACTGGCAATTATCCACTTCAGCAGCATTCACAGACAACCATTCAGAATGTTAGTGCATCTTCCATGACATGTTCGCCTAATGAAGATGATGGCAGAGCTTAACTGCTTACATGTAACACACAATGAGAAGTTGTTCGATCTCACCGTTCATTCTTACAGATGGGTTCAGATCTGATCCTCGGCTCCGAGTCGGCTTACTACAAAGCTCGAGGTCTTCAGACAGGCTCGAGGCCAAGTCCCTATCCCATGATTCACCTGGAGTTACTTCAAATCTAGTTTGCCACTGCAATAGATCGGAGGTTCTCACATAGCTCGGACCAGTAAAAAAAATTTTTCTTAAAAATTTATTATAATACTTAAAAAAAAAAATTTGATATTTATCTTTAGATACTTAGAGTAGCTCTTCTAGCCTATTGTGTAGTTTGCCTTCCCTTGGTGTGCCTTTCTTTTCTTAACTAGTAGTTAGCTCTCTTGGCCTAATTTTATTTTAGGCCTTGTTAAATCTTTAATAGTAGTTTATATTGTAGTTGTATGCCTTTGATTAGTGACTTTTTCTGTCACAGCTTTGATATATTTAGTCTTTAGAGTTTAGATAAATAGTATAGAGTGTGTGTGTGTGTGTGTGTGTGTGTGTGTGTGTGTGTGTGTGTGTGTGTGTGTGTGTGTGTGTGTGTGTGCTGATTAGTATCTTAAGCCCATAGTTTTAAAAGGGCTTGTTTGATATTTCTTGTTTGGGTGTGTCTAGTTCATTACAGCACCCTATTGAGATTGTGTGTTACAGTATGGCTGACCATGATAAAGATAAACACCCTAAATCAGGATTTAAGGAATGTCCTAAATATGGGCAGAAAATGTCTGTCACTGACAGTCATGTGAATTGTGTTTGCTGTTTGGGAGCATTGCATCTCCAGGAAAGCTGCTCCATTTGTCATTCTTTCTCTTCTAGGGTTCTCCAGGAGAGAAAGAGAAAGTTAATTGACAGAGGTTTAGTTAAACCATCCTTTCAAGAAGCTTTGAGCGACCAGGACAGATCCAGCAAATCCTCAAAGTCTTCTAAGGCTTCTACTTCTTCTGAGGTAAAGAAATCTAAAAACCCTTCTATGTCGGTTCCACAGACCTCAGAGCCGACCGGCTTGTCCTTTTGGAGACGGTCCCCTGTTCTTGAATCGGTATCTGAAGTACCTAAGTCTCCACTCCTGCAATCTGTACCTCCTTCTATCCACTCATCTCAGTCTTCGATAAGCCTTTCCGATTTGGATGTGGATCATGTGGTGCAGAAGCTTTTACAGGCACCGGCCTTTGCTAAATTTTTATCAGCTCCAACCCAAATGGCTTTGGAACCGAAGACCCTTTTACCATCTACTACTCTTTCTCCTCCGAGCCATACCGGTCCTTCATAGCCGGACTCGATGATTGTTGAGCCTTCGGAGCAATTGCCTGCTCCAGTGTCCTCAGCTCCATTTACTCTGATGTCCTCAGTGCCGATCGAGGAATCCAGGAGTCAACACTCTCTAGTCGGGTCCTGGGAGGATAGTTGGACCAACTCTGTCTCTCGGGGCTTTGGCTTGGATGAGCTTGGCTCCTACCTTTGGCTCGGAGCCCACTGTCCCGGTGCAGGGGGTATTGAAGGTTTCCTCAACTCTGATATTGGAGCAGAGGTGCCTTCAAAGCCATTAGGAGAGTTATGTCTCCTAAGATATCTTCGACTTTAGGACCGGCTACCTCCACACCAAGAGTGCCTGTGTCTGCTTCTGCTTCACAGATTCTTGCCAGGCGTAGAGACCCAGAGCCTCAGGAAGCCCCATTGGGTGGTCCCTTTCTCTCCGAGACCTCACCAGAAGCCCCCACTGATGAGGTTCCCCAGGAAGAAAATCTGTAAGAAAAAGCATTTTGACTCCCCACAGGAGTCTTTCACATCCAATACCGACTTGGATGAATCAGAAGGATCCCCATGGTCCCCCTCTGAGGATATCTCATTTGCTGTGATATTAGAAATCCTTAGGCAGAGGGGTGACTGGCAGTCCACCAACCCTACTGAAGATGAGTTGGTTCTCCTGAAGGCTTTTGGGTCTCAGCCCTCCACCTCTTGGGTGTCTCTGCCCTTCAATGAGCTTATGCAGCTGGTCTCGCAAAGGGCTTGGGAGTCTCCAGACACCATAGAGCTTGTCCCCAGGAAGCCTAATAAATTTATTTCTGCCCCCCAGGACAAATCTTTTCTTACTAAGAGTGTGCCAGTTAATGCCATGGTGGTGACGGTGGCAGCCACCAAAAAGGAAATTTCAGAAACTTCCTCCTCTATCCATCCTTCTAACAGAGATTATAGGATCATGAATAGATAAGGGAAGCAAACGTACAATTCAGCGACTTTTGCACTGCGTTCGCTCAACTATCTAACCCATTTTACTAGACTGCAAAGAGATCTCCTAAAAAGCTCAGAGATACTCTTCCGGGTACAGTAGCTGCAGGAGCTTCAGATAAAGTTGCCTCCCAGCTTGCTACCCTCAATTCCATAGTAAACTCTTCCATGCGCCTCATTTCATATGCCGCTGATGGAGGGAGCAGGGCAGAGGGTACAGGAATTGCTCTTAGGAGACACTCCTGGATGTGCTTGTGTTCCTTCATGGAGCCCTTTAAGTCATCCTTTGTCAATACCCCTTTTGATGGCTCGTCCCTTTTTTGGGCCCAAAGTTAAGGAAACTTTGACCAGGTGTGAGCAGGAAGGAAGGACTCTGTCTGCCCTCGGAGTCCATTTTGCCACCCCTACCAGACCCTACCCCAAGGGTCAAAGGGGAGAAAAGATGTGGCTCTATAAAACTCAAGGAGCCTTTCAGGACACACGTGGTGAACTCCCCTCCAGGGGCAGAGGAGGGGCAATAATGGAAGACGCTGCCCTAGCATTAGAGGGGGTCCACAAAATCAGGGCATCAGAGATCAGTTCTTTGGGAAGCCCTATCAGTACTCCTGAAAGGAGGCCTGACTGTCCTGCTCTGGAGGCAGTCAGGGGTTGCTTATCTTTGTATCCAGATGGCTTGCTCAAAATAAATAACTGGGTACAAAGGATCATTTCCAGAGGATACTTCATTCCTTTCACCACACCCACTCCACTGACAAGAAAAATCCTGGACGTTCCATGCAGTTACAGGGAACAGGCAACAATAGAGGTCTGATCGTTGCTAACAAAAAGAGTCATCCAACCAGTCCCAGCAAACCAGATAGGATCCAAAACTTACTCAAGATTCTTTTTAGTTCCAAAAAATACAGGGGACTGTAGACGTATTTTGGGCCTCAGCAGACTAAACAGATCTGTCAAGAAAGAGAAGTTCCAGATGGTCACGCTTCAGTCGATATTTCCCTTTTTAGGGAAAGACAATTGGATGTGCTCAATAGATCTTCAGGATGCTTGCTACCACATAAAAATGGCCAGACCATCCAGGGATCATCTGCGCTTCCAGCTGGGAGCCGATTTTACCAGTTTTTGAGCCCTGCCCTTTGGTCTCACTACAGCCTCCAGAATGCTCACCAAATGTATGGCAGTGGTCACATATACACTGAGGAAGGCTGTGTTGTTCCAGCCGAAACCGGTTTGTTTTTTTGCTGTATGTATTTGTGAATACATTCATTTCAGTCACCTTTGCTGGCTCTTTGTTTTTTGTATGTATTTCGTTTTGTGAGCCTTGCAACTGCTCTCGCGCAGGGGGGCCTTGTTTATTGAGCCCCAATATTCGCCATACCGTTGGGTCGCATGCAAATGCAGATTCTGCAATGGCTGTTGTTCACTCAATGGCCTTACAAAGAGCTCCCAATGTCTCATCTTATAATGATCACAAACACATGCAAAAAGGATCTTCAGTGGTGGTTGACCTCTCGATGTCACAATATGTTGTCCTTTTGTTCTACCCCCAGTAGCGGCCACAGTGACCATGGACGCTTCCCTGATAGGGTGGGGGGGGCATTTTCAGGGAAGAACAGCCCAAGGCACATGGATCAATCAGGAGACACATCTGCATATCAATGTCCTAGAGATGAGAGCAGTACATTTAGCATTGCAGTACTTCCAGGACTCTCTTCCTCTGGGTATAATTGTGATTCAGACAGACAACATGTCAGTGGTCTGGTACTTGAAAAAACAAGGAGGAACCAGGCCCTACCCTCTTTGTCGCAAGGACCTAAGAGTATGGCAATGGGCTACATCCACCCAGCACTTTCTGTTAGCAATGCACATCCCGGGGAAATCCAGCATGATAGCAGAGAAGCTGAACAGAGCAATTTTGTTGCCTCACGAGTAGTCCTTCAAGAAAGAAATAGCGGGCAGGATATTCCACAGGTGGGGCCAGCCTTGCTGCAACCTTTTCGCCAACCACATGAACACAAAATGCAGTAGCTACTTTGCCCTGATTACCCCTCTGGGAGAAGCTCCAAGGGACACACTCATACAAGATTGGCCTCCGGGTCTCCTCTATGCATTCCCACCAATTCCCTTGATACCCAAAGTACGACAGAAAGCAAAAACCCTGGGAAGGACATCATTCTAATAGCCCCTCAATGGCCTTGTCAGATTTAGTTCCCCTTCCTACGACTTCATCAGTTGGAGGACCCCTGGATTCTGGACCCAGTTCCAGATCTTCTGACGCACTCGCCGGGGGAACGTCATCCCTCTCTTCGGTCCCTGAAGCTGACAGCTTGGCTGCTCCAATTCCCAACATAGCCAGGTTCCATAACCTTTCAAATGAGATGCAGCAAATTCTAATATCCTCTCCTAAATCCTCAACGAGGAAGCTATACCTTAGCAAATGGAAACAATTTTCTATATGGGCCCCTCAAAACAACTTTGATCCTTACCTAGCCACTATGGCCTCTATACTAGAATTCTTGACCATGATTTTCAGCAAAGGAGCTGCAGCAGCAACTGTTCAGGTTCAACTTGCAGCTATCTCTTATTTTCACCTTGGATTTGAAAGATTGAACATAATGTCACACAAACTATCCAAAGCCTTTCTCAAAGGGTCCTTTCATCTCAGACCACCTGTGAAATCTCTGTATACCCCATGGAATCTAAATTTTATGCTTTCTTGCATTATTCTCCCTCTATTTGAACCAGCTTCCTCATGTGATTTGAAATATTTGTCATGGAAGACTATCTTTTTAGTAGCTATCACTTCTGCCCGCAGAGTGTCGGAGCTTCAAGCCTTGTCCATTAAGCCTTCTTATTTGATTTTCCATGCTGACAGAGTCTCACTACAAACTAATCCCTCCTTTTTGCCTAAAGTCTGTACTGATGCTAATCTTAACCAAATTATTGATTTGCCAGTATTCTTCCCCAATCACTCTAACAACTTAGAATATATGCTGCACAAGCTTGATGTTCATAGCTCAGATTTTACTTGGATAGGACAAAAGAGTTTAGGAAATCAAAACAGCTTGTTTCCTTTTCAGATTCCAGAAAAGGTTTGCCAGTGGCCAAAACAACTCTGTCTAAGTGGTTATCCGATTGTATCACATTTGATACAGCTGCTAATATCCCTTACAACAAAAAATGAAGGCTCATTCTACCAGAGCAGTGTCTACATCCTGTGCTTTTTCTATTAGACTTCCTATAGATAACATTTGTGCAGCAGCCACTTGGTCAAGACCTCATACCTTTATCACTCATTACAAAGTTGACAGGGCCTCTTTTGGGTCTACTGTCCTGAAAAACATACTCTTGTGAGTCACCCAAGACAGATGGTGCATGGGACGCTACCCATCTGTAAGAATGAACGGTAAGATAGAACAACTTCACATAAAGAAGTTATGTACTTACCATAATGTTCCACGTGAGTTGTTCATCTTGCCTTCATTTTTACTTCCCACCCTCCTACCTCTCCAGAGTTTTTCGAAGACTGAGATGCTGGATTCTTCCTGGTTGCTCAACCCTTCTATGGGATAGGTTTCTCTTATAGAGTAATAGAATGACATATGGTATTATTATACGCAGCAAACAAGATTTGAGGTAACTCCAGGTGCATCATGGGATAGGGACTTGGCCTTGAGCTGTCTGAAGACCTCGAGCTTTGTAGTAGGCCGACTTGGAGCCAAGGATTGACTCCGAACCCATCTGTAAGAATGACGGTGAGATGAACAACTCACATAGAATGTTATGGTAAGTACATAACTTTTTTTTTCCTATCAACAGGTGAACACTTCATTTGTGCCCATCATGAAAGTGAACTGAGTGTGGGAATGTGCCCTCCTCACCTCATTACACAACATTCATTACTCTGCTCCAGTATCTCAGTAATAACAGCATCAATTAATTCTTCACAGGGTCAACAGGAGAAATGAGCAGTTTCACTGGGTTTACACAGCTGGAAGATATCAACAACAAAATAGCTGCTGATGAATATAAAATAAGTTTTATTTATAAGACAGCCTAAGAACAGTGGCACACAGTCATCAAGTTTAATGGTAGGATCACACATCCAGCAGCAGGTACATAACTCTACAGGAAGTGACACAGGCTTCTTCAACCATAGGAATATCTTCTGGTGGATGACACAATCTCAGATGTAGCAGTGCCCACTGTAACACCTGTGCGAAGGGGTGCTAAGTGCAGGCATATATCACAGCTACCTCCAAAAACATTGAAAGTGTCAGTAACCAAGCAGCAAAAATGCTGTGACATTCTTCAGGTTCAGTCCACTGCCTCAGAAAGTCAGCTAGAGATGGTCAGAGAACTGTAAGATGTAATCCAGGATTTCCACCAATACATAATGGTAGATAGTAGGGATAATGCCATGGTCATACTCAGACATCCCTACCTATAGTGTAGACCAGTCAGGACCTACTAGACTGAAAGAAGAAATACTGGTGGATGGGGAAGAGGTCAGGGTACTGACAAGACAAATGGGGCATAGCATGTTGCATGCTATCAGATTCTCATGAAAGTAATGGAAAAAGTGTATGGGGGTGCATCACACAACAGAAGTCATGCAAGTTTCATCAGAGTTCATCTACATGTAGCTGAACCTCTCATTTGAGATCTCTGTCACACAGTACTATGAGATTCATATCTGTAGGATCATCTGCATCAAGTAGGTCGCACCATCACAGTAAGCCAGCATCAATCTCACATGCCAACAGTTCCTCATAATCATGGGCACCATCAACTACCTTATCCTTAGGTGACATTATGTATGACACATTTGATGTACTGTAACCCAGGGTTTGCAGACCAGCTGCTGAAAATATCACATGCGACAATTCACCAGCACGTATCACAGTAGAGTAATATGACTAGCTCAAGTCAAAGGAAATGTTTAAAATAAATATATATATATATATATATATATATATATATATATATATATGTGTGTGTGTGTGTCTATATATATATATATATATATATATATATATATATATGTGTGTGTGTGTGTGTGTATGTATGAATAAAATATATATTATATATATGGGAGGTAGGCAGGAAAACTGCAGAATGCACTGTAGTTTAGCATAATGACCTATTTATCAGCATGCTTTTCAGTTGAGTAATGGTATTACTTACAGTTACAGGAAAGATAATTCAATAAAATAAAGGAGGTGGGGAAGCAGTATAGCGAAATACTGTACACTAGTAAGAGCCTAATACACAATGGAAAAAAATTATTACATGAGTAACAGTAATCCTGCCATCAACACTAGCACTGTTGCCACTTCACTCTCAGCATTGTACAAGTGATGACTACTATTACTTCTTATGACACAAAGTTTGGTGTCTATGATAGAATTAATTGACCTGATGGGTAGTACCTCCATAGAGGTATTTCTTATTTATCAGAAAACAAGTACAGAAACATAATATGAAGAATAAATATGATACAGTTTTCTTTGCTGCAGAAGGTAGAACCTTATGAAACCTGCAGTGCAGAATAGCACCAATACATGTTGGAGTACATAAGATTTCTTCATGCTATTCAGATCAACTTTTCATAAAGTTGAACTTCATATAGTCATGGCTATATGAATTACTTTCCTAAAGGTCAAATGGTACAAAAAAATCAAAAATCTATGTTTTGCAGGAGCAAGCTTCACCTCCCCCGCACACCCACAGCCCCTGAAAATTATATAGACCAACTCTATAGAGGGGATAAGGGCAAATTCGTTGTATGTTGAGACTGAAACTACCCCGAGAGGTCTTAGAGTTTTCAAAGACCCCTCTACTCCATTTGATCTAACATTGGATACGGACTGTGTTTTTCACAAGAGGTGGGTTACTGCAGCACACAAATGTGTTACCGAATGGTTGCACATTCTCATAGAACGTGATCAATTAAAACAAAAAGAGTTGTGTTCCAGCATTAAAAAAATGTGTTTAGATCTTACTAATTCTGTTCCGGCCACTATATTTGATGAGTTTTTGAAGCAAACTAATTTAAAACTCAAAGAATATGAAGCTATGTTGATTGACCGAAAAAAAGGGAAATTGCTGCGTGATGTACGTGATTATGAATCCAACCGGGCTTTCCTGTCCAGGGCTCAACGTACCAAAATTCGCAAACAAGTTAGGTTTCAGCCTGGTAAGGCCGTGAATACGTCACATCATTCCTTAGCCTCAGAAGGCGGTTATACTTCCTACGAAGAGGACTGTTATGATTCGGACTATCCAGTTCTTCCGGCGGCTCAGCAGAGGGACAATTTTCGACAAACTTTTCGTGGGGATGCTGCCACACCTTTCCACAATGCACAGGGACAGAAATGAACCTGGGAGCAATCTTCCATTCCAGGTGGGCAACGACATGGACAGGGTGGATTCAAAAGGGGTAGACGTTGATTCTAATAATGTTTGTAGTGTTAATAATATTTTTTTGAACACTCAGGAGTATGTTATTAACTTGTCTAATTATGTATTTAATGATGTTGAAATGTCTGTTTTGAACCGGGGTTTGAAATTTATCCCCACGGTGGTCACTCGACTCCATGAGTTACAAAAAGATATATATGTTTTTGGTAGAAAATTACAGCTTAAATATTTTTTTAAAAATGCTGATATGTCTTCTTTTGCTTCTAATGAGGATAGTGTTAGCAGTTCTTCCGATAGCTTTTTTTCTTGCTTGTCGGATGATGACATTAATGCATATTGTAAGCTTGATACAACTAATGTTCCCTCACACAGTAATTTTATGCCTAATGAGATTTGAGCTTTTATTTAAACATATTGGTGGATACTGTGCTTGTTGTTCTTTGGATAAGGGCAAATTTCCCTGATCCCCATGATAGCCTGATCTTAGTGCGATCACTATGACTTTTTGGAAAGTCAGTCATATGGTCTTGACCATGTGAAGTTTGAATTACCAAAAAGTCAACTTTCTGATATAAACTCAGTAGTGTAGTAGCAATTATCAGTTAATGAACATTCCAACTGAAACAATATGTACATATTTAACTGCAGTCCTTAGACAAAACACCTGCAGCAATACTGTACAAAATGTACATATTCCTTACAAGCTGCCAATTCCATTCACTGCACAGATCTCCATGAACCATCTGGCATAACTCTTACTATATGTTAACAAAAACTGGGAATATATATAAACCATTTGAGTACCTATATTTAAAAAAAATTCTTTAAAGTTAATAGGGAATGTCTGATGCACAGTGATAACCAGTTTTGAAAGAATGTCAAGATTTTTGCCTCATATTTTTGTTTTGTCTCTCATGAAATGTGTGGTTTTCTGTCAAATCATCAAGGATTGAAATCAGTAAATAATGACAGACATTTGAATTTCAGACTTCATATCTTTCAGAAAATGCATGCTAACACAAAACATTATATTCTAACAACTTCCTAAATTTATAAGAGCAATATGTAAAATTTGTTCCCATATTTGGACCTTTGTCCCCCCACTATTTTTGGCTTTGTCCAGATTTTTTTTTGCTAAGAGGTTGAAAGGTATGTCTCTCAGTGAAATTCAGTGTCTGGGACAGAGTGGTATTCTACCTTTCAGAAGCTCCTGTAGGGTTCTAAACATGAGGTCATTAATTGAGGTTCAAGTGGATAGCTTGCATCTCCTAAAAAACACAAGATAAGAAAAGAAAAGGAGAGAGATACACAACAAGAGAAGGGCGGTTTAGTATTAAGCTATACATTTTCCTAAGAATAACTAACTGGATAAAAATTAAAATTTCCACTTACCAACAAAATGACTATGGGGCATCCTAATATGCAAAAAAAAGGCAGCATAGTCAGATTGTGAGACAGATATGGGATCTTTGGCACTGCAGGATGTTGGGCTGACACATTGGTGATGCACCTCTGAATAATGCATCACACCCTGTCTGGCACTTGATGGAATGGTAGCCCTTCCTATTTCAGTACCACTTCCCCCATGGTCCTGATGCAGCAGCAGTGGCAATACGGATGCACTCTACCATACCAAGTACTTCAGGGAAATGTTCCATCCTGTAGAAGACACACATGGTTCTGGCTTGGTCTTGAGATGATACTGGGTAATAGAGGTAGATCCACATATAGTAAGAGTATGTTGAAGAACTGCTGAGGTATCCTCGAGCAGAAGTCTGAAATATACCTCACATGTCCTGATTTCATCTCTGGAAGATCCCCTGAGGCAAATACAGTGAGGGCTATATATACCCGAGTATCTACAGGTATAGGAAGGACATGTATCCCCCCAGTTCCTGTTTGTGCACAATACATGCTCACTAAAGCAATGAAAATATCCCTGTTCACTCTAAATCTATCAAAAATTTCTTGACTATCAAGGTTATAAAGGGTTATTCTTTGTCTGCATGTTCACCTTCTTGATCAGTGCAAGTGGTTTTTGCTCGATCAAGATAAGCACCTCACACCAAGAAATAGCAAAAGAAAGCATGATTTTGCCTTTTATAATGCCTCAGTGGACAGTATAGAAATGTATCAAAAGACTGCTATGAATCCCAAACAGGCAGAAACAGGATTACTTAGCATAGGAAATTCTACAGCATTTCTCATTTTAATCTCATTATTCCTTCATTTGCATACATTCCTTTGAGACTACCATGCATTAGCACAACTGGTGTCTATGAAATGAGCCAAGCTTGTGTTTAGGTGTGGCCATTTAGGACTGTCATTATGCATAAGAGTAATGAGTATGAATAGCAGTGACAGTGTTACACCAATCTCCCTTTCAGGGACTAGACATACCATTTAAAATTAAATGGAGTATAGAATATTGTTTTGACTTTAAAAGATATCGGCATATCACAGTTTAAACTGCTGCCTACCACTTTACCTTTGTATATAATGATGACGCAACTTTCTATGATTTGATCATTTCTTTGTAATATTTTATGTACTTCTTGCCATGTCTCATGATGCTACATGTATTGGCATTAAACATAAGGTTTTTCCCTATTGTACAATTTTCTTTGTAGATCATCTTAGAAAATGTCAGCATGTTTTATTAAAGTAATTAAGTTAACCAGTTTGAAGTCATCAGCATATTTTATGTCTGAGAATAGTCCAAAAGGAAATTGCACCAAATACAGAGTTCTGTAGGGCACTACTGATAAGCCCCAACAAGATAGATACCGTAACCCACATTATTTGTATCCTCTTGCTTAATTAATGTGCTTCCCAATTAATTGCTTTTGGACTTGTACTAAATGCTTTTAATTTTGCAGTTTTTCCCACGAGGAATATTGTTGAGGGCCTTAGCAAGATAGTCCATCTTCAAGTGATACTTTTCCCTTTGTATAAAATTCTACAAGATGCAGAAGGCAAGATCTCACTTCGAGAAACCCATGCTTTTTGAAGTAGGTTTCATCTGTTACCTTGTTTACACTGTATTATCTGTCTGTCTTCATGATTTCAGTTAGAATACTCTTCACATTGGTGAGTCTAAAATTATTTGGGTGTGTTTCTCTTCTCTCCATTTATGGAGTAGTACCATTACGACCTGTCATCACAAATTAGAAATCCACATGCTAACATTCTGGTTAACATTACTGATGGGGTTTAATTACGTTTTCTTGACTATTTCTAGCAAACCACTGGGCATGTTGTTTTGCCCTATGGATTTTGACCTTTTAATTTCACTTGTTGCAACATTCAAAATATATGTGGTTATATAAGGGATGTTTCCCTGTGTCTGTAGCATTCTGAAGTTTGCACAAAAAAATCTGAAGTTATATTCTCTTTGTCTTACAACTAGCTGAGCACTTTATTGTTTATTAATAACTTGTTTACTCACAATTTTTATTTTTACTTTTTGATATAGTTAAGGAATATCTTGTTGTCAGCATTTGAGGGCAAAGTAAGTTCATAGTTACAGCAGCACATTTCCTGAGAAATTTAAATAGTTTCTGTACTTTATTTAGGATTAGAGTAGTTTTTGAAAAGCGAGCTTCATTTTTCTAATGCATATTTTACTAATTTTGTTAATTAACTTTTAACTGTACATGTGTGTCTTACTACTATGTGCTCATCAGGGCAGAATTTAATATTATAAAATTACTATTAGTATCCTAAACACTTTTATATGGCTCATTGGGGAAAGTAGCACAGTCTATTTTTATACTTTATCATTTACTGCATAAGGTTATATTAAAAAAAGTAAAATTTGCATAGTTTTTAAATATAAAATAAGCATTACACAGTTTATTTATGACTGGTATTGACTTTAGTCTTGGGTTATGATGATGGTATCTTGTCCTGTGTTAATTACATGGGATACTACAGTGGGTGGATGGGTACCAGAAAGATCATGTATTTTTAATATTGCATCTTAAATATTACCATCACTAGGTGGAATTCATATAGTTCTTTTCAAACTGATTTTAACACTATTAATATGCAGGGAATATTTATGTGATATTAAGGAGTTTCATTGGTGGGGGTATTAAAATCCACAATAAGTATTGCAATTAATTGATTTTTGTATCCTGTAATTTAATGAGAAAATGTTTATGCTTTGTTGGTAATATTGACTGTGTATGGAAAATTGCTGCACAGTCAGTGTCTAGACCAAAGTTGTATTCTTAGCTTCTGCCTTTTAAGTATGTTTTGCAAATATCAAGACACCACTACCTAAACGATTGGATCAACAGCACTGAATACAGGTACACAACCTTACACAGATTTTTTTTTAAACAAATGTATTCAATTATCACTTAAGACATAGGCAAGCATATATCAACAGAAAAGAAAACAAACCTTAACATTTTTTTCATTGACTTGCATTATATGTCTATATTTTCTTTTTTTGTAACTGTATTCTGCCCAACATTACATAAATGTCTGAATTCCTGCCTTCCTTTAAGCTTCACTCTTTCTCCTGAACATTATTTTGCATGTATCGTTCCCACAATTTCCATTTATTTCTATGTAATTTGCTCCATCTCTTTTCTGAAAATCTCTCTTCGTTATTTTATATCTTTTATAATATTTAATACTTCAAATACAGTTAGTTTATACCTAGTTTTCTTCTGTTAGCTTTTTAGCAGACAACAGAATTAAACTTAAAGTCTTACTATGTCTATGCAATTCAGATCTGTATCCCAGCTCAGAAAATATTTTTTTTAGTTACTGCCATTTGCTTGCCCAATTTTTCTGATGGAGTTCACTGTAGGGAATTTTTAAAATCTGTCAGCTTATTACACTCTTATAATATATGCTTCTGGTTATCTCTTTCTTCCCAATCACACCTCAACATTTGCTGTCTGCCTGAGAAAAAGATCTTTGAAGTCTGCTTGTGGTATAAAAATACCTATGCACAGACTTCCAAGGAAATATCCTAAATCTCCTGGACATTGTTGCATACTTGGGAGTCATATATATGCCCTCCCATTGTTTTCATGTACATTTATTTTCCAGTCTCTCTTCCCAATCTTTTCCAACCTCCTCTGATTGATTCTTATAGTTATTGTTCGATATTTTATATGCATCCCCTTTTAACTACAGGTTCTAGTCTAGATTCAACTAAAACTGTACCAGAGCAGGTCTGTCAGTTAAGATTCCTCTATCCCTTTCTCTTTACCTTTGACCTGATATCAATCCTAGGTAGGGAGGGTAGTGCCTAGCCTGCAATCCCAACACCTTAGTGACCTCATTCTACTTTATTACCTTTCCCTCTGAAGACCTTTGCTGTTAGTACCTTGGTTCCTTTGCCAGTTTGCTCCAGTAAATTCCAACCTCCTCTTGCTTATCTTCTCTATCCCTACTTGCAGTCATCCATATAGGGAAAATCTCCTTTATTCTCATGTTGGCATATTTTTTAGTTTATGAATATGATAATCTAAATGATTGTTATTCTCTATAAAGATTTGCATCCAGGGATTCCAAGATAGTGGTCAGCCTGTGAACACTATCTCCCTATAGCTCCACAAATATCAATCAGAATCTTCGTAATCAAGATTCATAAATCTACAATTCCTCCCTAGCATGGGCAAGAATATCTTCATTTAAACATCTGGGCAAAAGAAGTTGGAAAATTTCTCTGCTCTACATCCTACAAACTTATTATTTTGAATCCTGAATTCTGCTACAGCAAACCGCATGGCAGCCTGAGGCCTTGTGTTAACTGCAGCACAACCAGCTCTCAGTAGATTACTGCTCTAATAAATTACCTAAATATGCCTAACATCTAAGAACAAATGGATTTGCAAAAACTAAATCTGAACTATCACAATTAACTTCACCTGAAAAAGAAACCTTATCCAAAAGGCAGCAAAATTAAAAACAACAAGAAACAATAAAGCCCACTTCTAAAGTAAAGCCTGAAGGGGCTTACTCTATGGATGAACTGAAATCTGCTCTAATGCCTATACAATCTACCATCTAAGACTTTTCAGAACAAATGATAAAATTTGGATCCACAATGGAACAAATTGTTTCTCGTCTAGACCATGCTGAGGCCAAGTCTGCAACTAATGAAATGAAAAGAGAAAAACTCCAAAAACAACTAAAAAATAGTGAAACTGTCCTAGAAGAAATGCAGCAAAAGATTACAGACCTGGAGGCTCGTAGCAGAAGAAATATCCTTAGACGAGGAATTCCAGAAACTTCTGATCAAGTACAACTTCATGACACTTTAAAAATTATGTTTACCTCACTGATGGAAAACCACCCCACTGCCAATGATATTGTAATAGAAAGAGCCCATAGAACACTCCAAAGATCACAAAATCCAAATAATCCATGCCAGGTTTATGCAAAACTCCTGAACTATCAACATGTACAAGCAATTCTTCATGCAGCAAATCAAAAAGGTACACTATTATGGCAGGGTTACAAATTATCATTTGCACAGGATTTACCAGTGCCTATTAAACAAGCAAGGCAACAACTGGTCCCTTACTGTGCTTTTCTCATCTCAAAAAAAATAAAAATAAAATTCCAAATGAAATATCCTAGTACTCTTTCATTTACAAGTAAAGAGCAGAATATTTAATAAAAAATAAGTCAGAAGCGAAAACTGCCTTTATCAAGGCATTTGGCGAACTTCCAAAGCTTTAAAGAATCATTTACCCTGCTAGCAGCCAAAAACAAGAAAATACTTACCTAATTGCTGTGTTTGCCAGTGCAATGTACAAAGCAATGTCTAAAGATGCCTCAAACGAATCATTGTGGACCTTGCTGCCTTCCTAAACCATGAATCTTTTTTTTTCCCAAAAACAAACAGTAAAGGATCCAAAAAGCTGGCCGAGAGCTCCATTGCAACATTTTAAGCCTCACTCTACACTTTAGTCTCTTTTTCACTTCCTGCTCCTAGAGGGACACATTAAGCAGTGGCACTGCTCTGTCTGCTTCCTCCTTGCAAGGCTTGACTGGGTACTGGATAATCCCTACAACAATCTTGAATTTTTGTTTATATTATGAAGGGCAGAAGGAAAGAAAATATGGAGAAACAAAGCAGCAAATCAAGAAGGTGCATCTGGTCTACCCCTTTTCACAAAATAATCCTAGATCTGCATTACAAGACCAGAAAATGCAAGGTTTGATGGCAGGCTAGAAAAACTTAATGGAAACAATAGGTGTACTATTATGCAAAGACTGAGTTTACAGTAACATAGTCAGAACTATGCTATATGTTACAGATGTTATGTTTGGATGGTTAATTAATTAACATACATAAAAGACAGTGCTATAGTGGCAAAATTCTAATTTTGATAAGATCTTTAAAAATACATTGGGTTTTTTTTCTCTCTCTTTCTGATGTTAAGAGGATGAAATAATGATTTAAACAGTTAGACTGCAACATCTTGTCCAGTGCTGGGACATGTTTTGAGCTTAAAAAGATTTCAAACTCAAAGGGAAGCTCTATATGTTTGAATTTAATTGCTTGTATTACAAATACATACAGCTGTATGATTTAAGAAAAATCTACTTAATACTATCCCAAACATATGTAGATATAACTCCAGTAGGTTACGAAGTTTAGCGCTTTACCAGCCCATAATGGAGCATAGAAGGGGAATGTTTTGAGTGTGTGGGGTTTGCACATCTTGTGCTCAGTGTTCGTTGTAAATAATGTGTATATAAGGTTGTTGTGTTTGTTTGTATTGAAATGACAAGCTAAATACTGTAATTTCACGTCTATTGTAATAGTTTGCTATCTATTTGACTCAACACCTAACTTGCTAATATCTCTTAGAACTGGTAGTTATCTGGTAAGGCAAAGTAGCAGATATAAGAGATTTTAGTACTACAAAACAACCAACTTTGTTGCATTACTATTCAAACCTTTCTGGGTATATGAAGAGGGAAGGATTCTCAAAACCAATTTTAATAACACCTACCACCCTTTTTGAGCTTAGATGCTATGGGAGATAGATTCATGGAATGTGAAGGGCTTGCAGGCTTTTACACTTAATCTACCAATCACATGCAAATATATTTCTCCACGAAACGGAACAAGGATAGAGATAGACTTTGGTTAACCTCAGTTATTGCTTCTGGTAGTAAAACTAATTCAAAAGGAGTAGCTATTTTGATTAAGAAATCATTTAAAGAGAGGATTATTGAATATGGTACATGTAATGTTGGTAGATGGTGCTACTTTAATTGTCTCATTCCTTTATCCTGCAAGTCTACACTAGTCTGAATATCTATGGTCCTTGTACAAATCAACAGGACTTCATAGTACAAATATATAATCTACTGTCAAAGTTTCCTGACCATGATTATGCAGTGGGGGGAGACTGGAATATGGTTATTAATCCCTTAAATGACAGCTCCACAGATCCAGCAAGAACAATAAACATAATAAGCAAGCTTTGCTTGCTTTAGAGAATTTAGTATTAGAATTTACTTTAATTGACCCGGCTCTCTCGAACAGCTGGCTCAATCAAGGGGACAAATTCACTTTTTACTCCCCATGCTATAAGACATGGTCCAGGATTGATTTTTTTCTGATCTCAGAATCTCTTCTAAATGAAAAAAACCCTATACTCAACTAATCTGAGATTTTTATCAGACCATTCTAAAATAATGCTGAAATGTATCTCTTTAAAAAACACTCCAAATTAAAATACTCTCTAGTCATGGTTTCTAAATCCAAATCTTCTTGAAAAAGAAGAAGTAATAAAATAAATCAGCAATACACTAGATGAACACAGTGCCAATCTTTCAACCTCAGACATTCCACTAGACATTCTATGGGCAGCCACTAAAGCCAAAATTAGGGGAGTATTGATTCAAAAAGTCTCCTACTTTAAAAAGCTTACAAGAGAGAGAAAGAAATCAAAATAAAGCAGAAAATCCAAGAAACTGAAAAAACACTCCAAGAAAATGTTTGTCCTGAGTTAGAAACACAACGTATTAACCATCAGAAAGAGTTATACTCAATGCATGTACAAAATCTCTCATTCTGAGAAATGAAACTTCTTGCTAACCACTCTGAATGGACCCAGCAACCTTCCAAATTATTAGCCAGACTCATAAATGTTCATCAGGACCCACCTAAGATTTTACAAATTAAATACAATAATGAAATACACACAAATAACCAATATATACTGCTTGTTTTTCAAAAAAATATATAACAAACTCTATGGCCCACAGGATGTAATACATCCCGAGTCCTACAACTCTTTTTTAACAGTATTACAGTTATAAAAATTGAAAAACATCAATTTGAACTCCTAGAGGCCCCTCTAAGAACAGAAGAAATAGTGGAGGCGATAAAAAGTTTTAGAAGCAGTAAAACCCCAGGCCCTAATGGCTTCACTTCTAACTTTTATAAAAAATTTGCTTTGAAACTATCTCCTATCCTCCTTAAAATCTTCAAATACATTAGTAAATTTGGATTTACTGACCTATATCTTAACAACTCCAAAACTATTTTTATTTACAAACCTAATACGGGCAAATCTAATCCAACAAACTATTGACCAATTTCACTTATCAATGTAGACATTAAAATTATGTCAAATGACACTAGCGAATAGACTTAAAAAAATTCTCCACACAATTATATGTCTGCAGCAATCAGGCTTCATGAAGGGACGACAAACTTGGGAGAAGGCACTTACTCTAGATGCAGCCATACATGTTTCGGCAACGCATAAACTTCCCAAGTATCTTATGGCACTCAATGCCACTAAGGCTTTTGATCGAGTTAACCATAAATTCTTGTTGACTCTGCAACAATTTAACTTTCCAAACAACTTCATACATACAATCGAAGTCCTATATAATTCTTCATTTGCTACTCTAGTCATCAATAACTTATATTCTTCTAAAATAAAACTAAGTAATGGTACAAGACAGGGATGTCCACTATATATATTTATATATATATATATATATATATATATATATATATATTTATATATATATATATATATATATATCTCAAATCTCTATTTATATATTTAACACAAAAAACACATCTGAAGTAGGAGAATTCATTTGTCAGCAACCTGTGGGTATGGATCCGATATCGGATCCGAACCGGCATGGTTTATCCAGCTATGGATCCGAGCTCCTAGCTCCTCCCCTCACCCATAATGCCCTGCTCTCCCTACATGACCTCAGATCTAGTTTGCCGCGCATGGTGAAGGCTGGGTTGTCAGAGCTCCAAAAGCTAAGTCTTTGTAAAATTATTTAAGGGTTTTAAAACTTCTAAAAACTTTTAAGTTGTGTAAAAGTTATAGGTTTCCCTTCTGTTTATATCTTTTTTGGGTTAATTTAATATAGTTTTTACCCTCCCCTCGCTGGTTCATAGTTGGTGTGTGTGTGTGTTTTTGTTTTGGGGCCTTTGTGTGAATGTTTTAGTTTATTTTATTGTTACTATTTAAAAAAAAAAAAAAAAAAAAAAAAAAAAAAAAATAGTGATGTCTGAGGCCCCAAAGGCTGTTTTTTCAAAGTGCTCTGAGTGTGGCCATAAGCTTTCCCCTGCTGATGGCCACACTCGGTGTGTTCGATGCCTTGGGGTTGAACACCTCACTTCAGGGTGTTCAATCTGTGCAGGGTTCAACCCCAGGGCATTGAAGGAGCAGAGGTCGAAGCTGGTCTTGGCGGGACTCTTGCCCCCAGACTCGGCTTCGGCCCCCGCCCCCTTGGTGGTCACTGCTTCGGCAGTCTCTGCCTTGCCTGCTCCCCCTCCTCCACCCGGGATTCAAACTCCCGCCAAAGGGTCGGAGGAGAGGGAAGCCAGGAAAAAGGACCGGAGAGAGAAGCACCACAAGCGGCGGGCCGAGACCTCCATTTCGGCCCCGCCGGCTAAGCGGGCTTCTCCTCCGGCCTCTCTGGCTGCTGGCTCTCCCCTTCCTCAGCTTCGGTCCCCGTGCTTTTCACTGGAGCCTGAGGATGAGGAGACCCGACCTCCTTCGAGGCTATCGAGGTGGCACTCAAGGCCTACCTCGGTAGCCTCGTCGAGGTCTACTTACAGCCTCTCCGATGCTGATCTGGACCGGATGATGCGAAGGTTCATCCAGGCCCAGATGCAGATGGGAGTGCTCCTGCCTCCCCTCTGGGGAGCTCGACCCCCTTTTTTAAGCCCATTGCTCCTTCTCCGACCCGCTACCCGGGTTCGGAGCACCCGGAGCCGGGCAGCCTCGGAGCCGTGGGTGGGTCTGCGCCAACAGTACTGGGTACTTCGGACCCGACCCTGCCCTTGAGTCTGTTGGATCCGACCTCTCGGAGCCTTGGCCCGAGCTTCGGATCCGAGGGACTCAGTGTGCCTTCGGCGCCGTCCTTGTCGGAGCACACTGGTCCCTCGGATCCGAGGGGCTCGGCGCTGGCTTCGATCCGCTCATCGGATCCGAAGGGGAGCCGACTTTCGGATCCTATTGTCAAGGCTGGCTCCCCCTTGGCTTTTGATGTAGTGGAGAGGGCTCTGTTGAGGACATCCGGACCCCCGGCCCTTGCTTCGGCTCCGTCCTGCACTCCATCTGCTCTGGGCCAGGATTCCATCACCCGGCCACTGGGACAGCCTGCTTCACTACCCCAAGCAGTTCCTGTGGTTCTGGACATTGCTGGTGAGGGCTCCTCGGACAGCCCCCCCAAGGAAGCACCTCGCAAGCATTCGTGTAAGAGGAGGCACATAGACTCCCCCGAGTCTTTGACCGAAGACACTGACTTGGAAGAAGGGGAAGGCTCCCCAAGATCACCCCCTGAGGATGTCTCCTTCGGAGACATCATGGAAATGTTACGGATTAGAGGTGGGTGGTCTGCCCCAAAGTCTTCCTCAGATGAGTCAGTGTTCTTGGAGGCATTTGAAGTGGGCCCGTCTACCTCTTGGGTGTCCCCTCCTGCCGACCCCCTGGTGGACCTTATTACCACCAGGGAGTGGAAGGACCCGGACACTGTGGAGCCAATCCCTAAGAGGCCCGACAGGATTCTTAGCCCCCCTGCTGACCGTGCCCACTGGAGCAAGGGACCCCCGGTAGATGCCATGTTGTCGGCAGCAGCCACTAAGAGGGAACTCGCCCAGGAGAGTCCCTCAGTCCATCCCCTGAGCAAGGAGTCTCAGATGATGGACCGTTTGGGGAAGCAAATCTTTAGTTCAGCAACCTTCTCAGTGAGGGCGCTCAACTATTTGGCACACGTCCTTAGGATGCAGCGCGATCTTATCAAGGAATACGCTGCATCCCCCCCAGAGTCCATATCGGAGGAGGACAAACCTATGCACTCCACCTGTATGGCCACTCTTCATTCTGTGACTAACACCTCTATGCGGTTACTTTCCCACGCTACTGAGGGAGCCACTAGAGCTGCGGGAGCGGGCCTAGTCACAAGACGGCAGGCCTGGCTCCACCACTGCAATTTTATGGAGCCCTTCAAGGCGTCATTCACGAATGCCCCCTTTGACGGTTCTGCCCTTTATGGCAAGACGGTTCGCGATACCTTGGTTCAGAGCGAGAAGGACGGGAAGACGCTGTCTGCCATCGGAGTCTGTTTCTCTGTGCCCCAGAGGTCCTACTCTAGGAACCAAAAGGGCCAGAAGAAGATGTGGTTCCGGAAGTCGCAGCATTCCCAACCCGCTCCGGACAACCAGTCCTTCCACAGCAGAGGAAGACAGGGAGGACGCCGCCCTAGGGGCAGAGGGGCTCCCAGGAACTTTGGGTCCAGGGAACCTTTCTCTGAATGGCCCACGCAGCAACACTGAGGGGTTGCCCAACTGCTCCACTCTGGAGGCAGTCGGGGGATGTTTCTCGGAGCACCTAGCAGCATGGGAGTCCATTACATCGGACCGCTGGGTACTCCGGATTATATCCAGAGGTTACAAGATCCCCTTTCTTCATGTCCCAAAGTTAAAAATCCTCCCCAATGTTCCACCCGATCAGAGGGAGGCCGCTTCAGCAGAAATTGGCCATCTGCTGAGAAAAAGAGCCACCCAGCCCGTCCCCCCAGACCAGATCGGATCAGGGTTCTACTCCAGGTTCTTTTTAGTGCCAAAAAAGACGGGGGACCTAAGACCCATTCTAGACCTGTCCCTGTTGAACCTGTCAGTTCCCAAAGAGAAGTTCGGATGGTCACTTTGCAGTCCATCCTCCCCCTTCTAGGGGAGAATCACTGGATGTGCTCTATAGACCTCAAGGACGCGTACTACCACATTCTGATGGACAGACGATCCAGGAGGTTTCTTCGCTTCCGGCTGGGAGCCAGTCACTACCAGTTCAGGGTCCTTCCCTTTGGTCTCACCACAGCCCCCAGGGTGTTCACCAAAGTGTTAGCAGTGGTTGCGGCCCACCTGAGGCTTCAGGGGGTGCAGGTCTTTCCGTACCTAGACGACTGGCTTCTCACAGCCCCAACAAGGCATCTACTCTCTTTGGCAAGAGACTCCTTCCTTCGTCTAGCTCCCAAGCTAGGCATCACGGTAAACATAGAGAAGTCCAACCTGGTCCATACTCAAACAATAGAATTTATAGGAGCCAGGTTAGACACGAGAAATTTAAGAGCCTTTCTCACAACCGACAGGGTTCGGAATCTGCGACTCCAGGTGCGGGCCATCCTTCACTCCAGCTCAACACCTGCGGAATTGATCCTGAGGGTGCTAGGTTCTATGGCGGCAGCGATTACTCTTCTTCCGCATGCCCGCTTGAACATGCGGGTGCTTCAATGGACACTTCAGGTGCAATGGTCATTTCTCTCCCTCCCCCTGTATCATCCCATTGCAATCAGCAAGGCTTGCAAGTGGTCTCTCTTGTGGTGGCTCCATTCTCTGGACCTCCACAGGGGCCACCCCTTTTGTGCATCTCCCCCTCTCACCACGGTGACCACTGACGCTTCCCGCCTCGGGTGGGGGGGGCATTTTGTGGGCCGGATGGTCCAAGGCACATGGAGCGATTCAGAGACCTCCCTGCATATCAGTGTTCTGGAAATGAGGGCGGTGCTCTTGGCGTTGCAAGCACTTCAGGCCCTCCTTCCCCTGGGAACAATTGCGATTCAGTCAGACAACATGTCGGTGGTCTGGTACATCAACAAACAGGGGGGAACCAGGTCTTACCCTTTATGTCGAGAAGCCATGAGAGTGTGGGAATGGGCGATCTCCACCAACCGCTTTCTCATCGCAATGCATATCCGGGACGGACCAACATCCTAGCAGACAAGCTCAGTCGCACCATTCTCTCCCTGTACGAGTGGTCTCTCAATTCTCAAGTAGCGAAACGTATCTTCGCACAGTGGGGGACTCCCTGTTGCGATCTCTTTGCCTCTCCTTTAAACACCAAGTGCAACAGTTTTTTCGCTCTAGGGGATTCTCCGAGAGATGCTCTGGTGCATGCTTGGCCTCCCGGTCTTCTTTACGCATACCCCCCTCTACCTCTATTGCTACAAGTACTTCAGAAAGCCTCTTGGTTGGGGTGCAGAATGATCCTCATTGCCCCGTTCTGGCCTTGACAGATCTGGTTCCCTTACCTAAGGTCTCATTCAGTGAATCCACCTTGGATTCTAGATCCCATTCCGGATCTGATATCACACCTGTCGAACCTGCACAACCTGAACTTGACTGCTTGGCTGCTCCAGTTCCACTCCTAATCAGGACTCCCGGTATCTCGTCCCCTGTTAAGGCCATTCTGGTAGCGGCCCACAAGCCCTCTACCAGAAAATTTTACCGCAGTAAATGGAAGCGTTTCTCCATTTGGGCAGAGCGGCAAGACCTAGATCCTTTCACGGTTCCCCTTCCTTTGGTTCTAGATTTCCTTACTACTCTCTTTAATGATGGTGCCAGTAGTTCCACGGTCAAAGTTCAGCTGGCGGCCATATCTCATTACCATGTTGGACACGATTCAGGGCCTCTTATGTCGGCTAAGTTATGCAAAACCTTCCTAAAAGGCACCTTTTTGCTCAGACCCCCTGTCAAAGAAACGGTTCCCCCGTGGGATCCTTCCTTGGTACTTCAGGCCTTGACCGCTCCCCCCTTCAAACCTGCGGCCACAGTCGATCTTAAATACTTGTCCTTTAAGACTGCTTTTTCGGTAGCCATTACTTCGGCTAAGAGAGTTTCAGAGCTTTAGGCCCTGTCCATGAAACCGCCTTATTTGATTTTTCATCCGGACCGGGTGTACCTCAGGATCAACCCCTCCTTTCTTCTTAAAGTAGCTTCGGAAGCTAACATTAATCAGTCCATCAACCTCCCTGTTTTCTTCCCTAAGTATCAAAACAAAGGCGAATACAAGCTGCATTCCTTGGATGTTCACAGGCAGCTTCGTTTTTACCTTCATAGGACAGCTGGTCATAGGCAATCAGACCAGTTGTTCATTTCTTTTGCCAAATTCAATCTGGGTAAACCGATTTCCAAAGTTTCTTTGTCACGCTGGATTTCTCAGTGTATTCTGTTGGTGTACCAAGCCTCTGGGAGGCCCACACTGGAGGGAGTCCATGCTCATTCAACCTGGTCTGTCTCTACTTCAGCGGCCTTTAAGTCTAGGGTTCCTCTGGATGACATTTGTTCAGCAGCCACTTGGGCTTCATCTCATACCTTTATTACTCATTACAAGCTGGACGTCACTTCTAGAGGTAGAGCATCCTTTGGCTCTGGTGCTCGGAATATCCTTCCATGATGGCCACCCAAGATTCAGGTAGCTGGGGACTCTGTCCCACAGGTTGCTGACAAATGAATTCTCCTACTTCAGATTTAGAAGTTATGTACTTACCATAACGTTCCATCTGAGTAGGTGGATTCATTTGTCTGCAACCATCCCGCCCTCCTATCCCCCTGGGCTTGTCAGTTTCCTGCATAGGGTGTGTTACCCTTTGGTTAGGGTAGTTGGTGCAGGGCAAACTTGATCTGAGGTCATGTAGGGAGAGCAGGGCATTATGGGTGAGTGGAGGAGCTAGGAGCTCGGATCCATAGCTGGATAAACCATGCCGGTTCGGATCCGATATCGGATCCATACCCACAGGTTGCAGACAAATGAATCCATCTACTCAGATGGAACATTATGGTAAGTATATAACTTCTAATTTCATCACATATCAAATATCCTGGGTAATAATCCTGTTTTTACAGCCTTCGCAGACGACCTCATCATATATTTCCAGCTACCTAATACTGACTTAACTAAAATTCAAAATGCAATAGAAATCTTCTTGAAAACTTCCATCTATGAAATGAACCCCACAAAATGTGAATGTAAATGAATACAAAGATGGAGTGGCTTATCCACTCCCTAACAGGGCAAGATGGGGCAATAAGCAAGAAACTAACAATAATATTAATAGGAATAGAAGCAATTTTGGAGATGCATATGACCACCATTCTACATCTTATACTGAACCATTACGTAGAAGTGAAAGATTAGCTGAAAAAGGAAGGAAAACTTCCTTCCAGGATTTTCAACAACCCCCCGGCAGGACCGGGGCGAAGGGGCAGAGACAGATACCCCAAGCTTGGAGCAACAGGCACAGTTAGATAGAGTTAGTGTAGGGGCTACAGTTGAAGTCAATATATTTACACAGCAAAGTAATTTATGTAAAATTTTTAAAAAATGGTAATTTTACTGTGTATAATTACACTGAAATGGAGGTCCATCAAGATGTTTTCAACTTATTTACACGTGGTATGCAGTTTGTACCCTTGTGGCCCCTTAACATGGCCAAAGCCCTCATTGACTTAAAACTTTTTGTAAGGAGCCTTAGCCTTTCATTTTATTTTAAAGGACAACCTTACGTCAACCAAGGGCTTTCTAGAACTAGCACCTTCAACCCTCCCATACATTCCTCTATTAAGGTCTTTGAGGAGCTTGTTGAACATGAACTTCGATCTATACCAACCCAAAAAATTAATTTAGATTCTGTTAACTGGGACCAACGGGATCACAGACTCATTAATGACCTGAAAAAAGAGAATATTAGAGTAATGAAACCTGATAAGGGGAGAGGGATGGTGCTCATGTACAATATGGATTATGATGGTTACATTTTTGATATGTTGCAAGACACTAATCAATATGAAATAGTTTCAAGAAATGAAGTTAATCTTGCTTATGCCAAAATAAATTTTACACTTACAGACCACCTGCTTCAAGGAGCCATCAATGAGAAACTTTTTAACTACTTACATGTTCAAAAACCTAAAATTCTGATTATTTTCAGAATTCCTAAAATTCACAAAGGGTTCGAACCATTAAAGTTCCGGCCCATTGTATCTGGAGCAGGTGGTATAATGGAACCACTTAGCAAATTTATAGACTTTGCAACTAAACATCTTGGTAGCTCCTTACAACATGTATGCAAAGACTCTTGGGATTTCCTCAAGGGAATAGATCCCTCGTGTTGCAAACCTGAGCTCCTCCTGGTTACCATTGATATAGTTGAACTCCCAAGTATTCCCCACTCGGTCGGCTTGGCTTGGTTTAATGAAGTTCTTACCACCGAAGCTGGCCTGAGCAACAACACAACCAACCTTTTGGTTGAATTTATGGAAATAGTGTTAGAGAACAACTATATATTCTTCAATGGTGAAATTTACAAACAGAGAAAAGGGGTAGCCATGGGTGCCCCTTGTGCATCCTTATATGCTAATGTCATACTACATAGATGGGAGCAAAGGTTTTTTTTTTCTACCAGTTGGGCTCAACATCTAATACATTACAAAAGATTCTTGGATGACATTTGCATCATATGGGAGGGCACCCATGGGCAACTTCTGAATTTTATTGAGTATCTCAACTCCACCACCCATTTCTTGTCCTTTACACATACTATTAGTGATATTGGACTTCATTATCTGGATGTCACACTATATAAAGACTTAGACAACTGCTCCTTACAATCTAAATTGTACAGGAAATCCACATTTTCCAATTCCTATTTACACTTCAAAAGCGGCCATCCCTTTTATCAAAAAAAGGGCATTGTTAAAGGACAATTCATTAGGGCTTCCAGAATGACCAGCACTCTTGGCGACTTTTTACAGGAGATCAAATTTCTAAAGTCTCTGTTCATGGAAAGAGGGTACCCTGCTTCATTGGTTAACATTTTAGCACAGGAAGTTATTGACAATAGGGAAACAATTTACCCCCCACTTTTAGGTAAGGGTATTTCCCCTAATGCTATATTCACCAGCAACAAATAGGAGACAGTTTATGGTAGTTTCACTTACACTTATTGCCTTAACTCCACAGAGATGGAAGAAGCTATTCAAAGACATTGGCCAGTTCTCACTCTGCATGAAGAATTAAGGACGGTAATACCTACTTTTCCCAAGTTTATGAGAAAGAGAGATATTAATCTCAAAGAATTACTTGAAGGGAAATTTAACTCTTTGGCAATCACGCAGGCACCTCGAACAGGCACATTTAAATGTGGAGCTTGCAAACAATGTTTTGCTATACTCAACGCCTCCAGTTTATATATCCCCTCCAGGAATTTTCTTTTTAACTCTAACTGTTCCACTAACTGTGCAAGCAAAGGGGTAGTTTATTTAGGGTATTGTACTGCCTGTACTGGTTTCTACATAGGCAAAACTGAAAGGAGCCTTAGAAAAAGAATCTATGAACATTTTTATGATATTTCCAAACAGAAAGATTCTAATGCCTTTTTCAAACATTCCCTAACATGCCCCAACTATGAATTGAGGTTTTTAGTTTTAGAACAAGTGGTGCCAGATGCCAGAGGGGGTGACTGGGAGACAGCCTTGGAATACAGAGAACTTCTCTGGCAACTAAGGCTGAACGCCAATAGACCCCCAGGCATGAATGACAACATCAATATCATCAGCGTTCTTAAAAACAAAATGGCACGCTTGTGAGGTTTTTGGGTTTTAGACAGTGTCATTACACATTGTATATATATTTTTAACTTTTTTTTAGATATTTATTCATTGTAATTACTTTTTAATAATATAAGAATATATTTATATTTTCTTAAACCATCTAACAAATTCTCTTAGTTTAACATTCTTAAACATTTTCAATGTTCTTTAATGTAATCTTATTTTTATTGTAGTGACATTCCTTTATTTAACCATGTTTTTGGTTGTGGCACTTTTATTCAATTCAAGGTTTTAACATACTACTTTCCAGCGATACCCTTGGCTTGGAGATGTTTTTTAATTGGATTCTCCTTTAATTGTATCATTCAGTTGTTATATTGAATTGCAATGCTTAACTAATTAAGCAATTTAGTGATTTAGAAATGACTATTTAATGTGGCCATTTGGCTTTTTTAAAATTAACTTGAGGAAGCTCAGCATTAAGCTGAGCCAAAGCGCTTGTTATACTGTTTTGTCCATTTGATGTGAATAAAAGATCTTAACTTGGATTATCTTCGCTCTACTTTCATTTTTTGGCTACCCGGTCACTGCACTTGGACTAGTTTGGTTTGCCACTCTGCCTGGATTTTTGTGTTTCTCCCCCACAAAATGTCATATATTTCCAATCAACCCGAGCAGTCATAAAGAGCCTCTCTTTCCTATAACTTAAATTAAGTTAAAATATACTTTTAAATACCTAGGGATAATATTTGACCATAATCATAAAACCCCCCTTCAAAACAATCTCCTCAAATCATGGACTAACATCGAAAATGATATAGACAGATGGAAAAACACGAATCTTCTCTTCCCATCTAAAATAGCAATTATAAAAATGAACATTCTACCCAGATTACTGAACCAATTTAATGCAACAAATATTAACATTCCTTTAAACTTCTTTAAAAAAATAAACAAAACCTTAACGAAATTCATCTGGTTTCCTAAGACTCCAAGAATCTCCCTATCAATATTAATGCTTCCTAAATACAAGGTGGCACTGGGAATACCAGACTTCAGATTATACTACGGCATAATATGTGCCAGCAGAATCGTGTTAATTGCAGACCATAATCCAATTAACCCAACTCATTCCCCCCAATGGATTGATCTTTGGCATGCACATATGAAATTTAATGTAAACCCCAAATCATTACCCTTATTAAACAAGTCTGTATTAAAAGACATTGAACTACATAACCTAATCAAAATTAACTCATTCCAAAAGCTTTTCTCTTCACTATGCCTAACAAATGCACTTATTCTCATGCAGCCCATTCATTTAAATCCAAACTTAAAACTAGGTAATAAAATGATAAATCTTGACCAGTTCCCTCAAATTAAAAAAAACTTAGCTGTCTGGGATTTCTATGAAAATAAGGGTAACAAAGAAAAATTAAAACTTAGTAACAAATATACAATAATTCTGAGACCAATCAAAGAAAGAGTCTCTACTTTGGGCAATTTCCTGATTGGGATACAGGAAGAAATTAATACTGCCCTATGCCTCTTGAAATGTCTAAAAATTAAAAAGAAGATGTTATCGATTTCATATAACCCAATCTCGACCACTAAATACCAATCTTCTATTGCATTTGCACAGTACCGGAGAAACAAGAACTCTGAACTAACATGTCCATCTCTCCCAAGCGATCAAGAATACGATCAGATTTGCACCCTGCAAGAAATTATTATATACCCAACTAATGATAAATAATAATGCATAGTGTACTCCAGAGCATCTAAACAGTTTCTTTCCAAATACCTCACCTCTTCGTCCCTTTTGTCCCCCAGTAACAGTCGACCTCCTGCACATTCTATGGTACTGTAAATATGCACAAAATTTATAGAACTCATTAAGGATTAAACTTGCAAAAATGGGATATGGGAAATCCACTCTTTCCTGGGAATTTGCTATATTGCATGTAGGCCAAACTGGCTCTATTTATGTTAATTAAGATTTATATTACGCAGAACTGTCTGGATCATTCTGAATTAGACTGGGAACATTTTGTAAGTATGGCATCCAAATATATCTTGTTTCATAAACTAACTACAGACAATATTAACAAACACTTGAAATACCTTAACTTAAGGAGTATTACTTTAGATTGTATCCTGAGGTAATACAGAATGGTTTTGTATCTATTCTCCTACACTAGTATTATTGACAGTCCTTCTCTCAAAAAGATTCAACTCAGAGTGTTCTTTGATGATAACCTGTATGTGTTGGCATAATAACAAAAAGAGAAAATACTAAACTTTTATAATGTAGTAACAATAATAATATAAAAATGTAGTACTATATGTAAATAATTGTATATAGATGTTTATTGCATCTTCTGTTTAACCACTGATTTTCAATTTTGTGCCAGTTACAACATACAGAATGAATAGAGTTAGTAATGTCATGTTTTCTTTCGTTAGCGTATATCTTCTTTTCATATTAAGAAAACAAGTTTTAAATCTATTTGCCTGATATTTTAATATTAAATGGCCTTATCTGTCTATGAATGCTGACCAATTACAGTAATATAAGTTTTGCTGTTGTGTATTAAAATATGATTTATGAAACTAAAATAAAATAAAGATTTGCATCCAAAATTCCACTTTCTCTCTTTATATCTTGAATCCCCCTTGCTTCAGCATCTATTTCTGATTGTATGTATATGAGCCTTATTGTGTAGCTCTAAAATATCCATTCAAATTCTCTTTTGACAATCACGTTGCCAGAGTGGTTAGAAAGACCTTCTATATAGCCCACCTTATCACGAAAGGGTTCACATCTAGAACAAGAGAGGTCATTGTGCCCCTCTACTCATCACTCATCAGGCCGATAATTGAATACAATGCCCCATTTGGGATGTACCTTACCCGACACCTGCAGCAACTCAACTGGAGAGGCCCCAAAAGTACCTCACCAAGAGGATCAAGGGACTTAAACAGATGCCCTATGCAGTTCGGCTAAAGAAACTCCAGCTCTACTCAGTTGCTTACCGCCTACTCAGAGGTGATTTATGCCTGACATATAAAGCCATGTCCAACCCAGAGTTAATGGACATGCTCCACCTCAGGAAATCCAAATCCCTTAGAGCTACACGCTCCAGGGACTTAAAACTCAGCACAGAAATAAATAGGACATGCTGGAAGGACAGATTAATTTCCCAGAGGCTGCCCTCACTCTGGAACAGAATCCCAGTCCATGTTAGGCAGAGCCCCTCACTGACCCTCTTCAAGAGAAATCTTGACGAGTGGATGGGAGATCGTAAGTTCACCCCTGGGATCTCTTATATGTCCCTGCTAGACAGGGGCACAGTAAACTAACGTTAAAAGGGCTATCTTCTGTGACCTACTCTGCAAAGGCACAGTAAACTGATCTAAAAGGGTGGCAAAAGCCAAACACACTCTGGCTAGGCTTGTAAATGCCCCAGGGCAGATAGCCTAGTATAAACCTATAAACATATGACTAAATCAGGCAATCCTACACCACCTTGTTTTATTGGAAAGATCAGATTAACTCTTGACTTCTTCCCATCCCGGAATATATTCAACTCTGTATTAATTATTGTTCACAGCTTCTCTTCTGGTAGATAAAAATATGCCTGACCTATATATCAAACTAAAGGGACTAAAACATTTTCTCTGCTTGTATCTTGCTACCAATATCCATGAACAAGAGCTTCCATGGTCTGACTTTTTGAATTATCTTTTGCTTAGTTTTTTCCTACATATCCTTAGCTGCCACAACAAAAGCCTTTTCTATCCACACAACAAAATGCTTAATCTTATTGTGTACCCATAAATATGGGTATTGCTGAACCAATTTGTGTGTCGGTATATAATTTATGGCTGTAGTTTTTGTTTTATAATCATTAACTTTATATCCCAAAAAGGCTTGAAACTGTCTCAAAACATTCTACAACACTAAGGTGTCCTTTTCTGGATTTATCTGATACAAAGTAATATCTTCTGCAAATAAAGCCAACTGTTCTTGATTACCATGCCAATTATATCCTATCATTTTTGAGTTTCTTATTTTCTTTGCCAGTGGCTCTAAATATAAATCAAATAACAAAGAGGAAAGAGGACACCCCTGCCTGATTCCTGTGTTCAAACACAACTTAGAGAGGAACCCTCCTACCTTAATTCTTGCCTTTGATCCTTTATGTATACTCCTAATTAACCTTATTACTGTATAACAGAATGTAAATGCTTCCAGCAGTCTTTCTAAACTCCGCCATATTATCTACATAATCCCTTATTTTTCTTTAGCACTCTGCATTTGCACCTCTTCTTGTTCAGTAAGATCCCCCAATATTATAACCTTTGTCAGCCCCTGTAAGCAATTCCCATTACTTCTTAACCATATCTCCTTTTTCCTTTCTACACTATTTTTTTTTTTTCATTTTATTCCTCTCATTAGCTATAACTTCTGAAGTTATTTCTGTCTTCCCTAATAACTCTTTTTTAACAGGTAGGTGGGGAAATGTCAGTGTCTCATTTTTACTTCATTACCTTGTACTGTGAAATAGTTATTGGATATGTGTCAAAGCTTACAATTAAATGTACATATTCCTCTGAAATTTAATTTCTGTCTAGTCTATCCCATTTGTTGTACCTTGAAAAATAATATGTAAACTCTCTCTATATATGTTTCTACTACTGAATTTACATCTTCCATGCCAAATATTTTCATAACGTTCTTTATTTACCTTCTTTTGTTATATTTTCCCTTCTGTGCCCCCCTTATACATTTTCATAATTGCAAATCAAGTTCCAGTTCACACCTATAAGTAATATTCCCTGCTGAACGTTGATTATGTCCCCTAAAATTTTCTTAAATTACGTAATAGCAGTTTTGGGTAAAATATAAATACATGCCAGTGTAATCCTCCTCCTTTTCCAGTAGCCCCTTAGTACCACAAATATACAATTGTAGTCTTTTCCCCATCTTCTGTCATTACTGGAGCCTCTCTAACAAGTAGTTTAATTACTCTCTTTTTCCTCTGTCCCTGATATTCTACTGAATATCCATCCTGAACTCCTTTCTTTGTCAAATTTACATGCTAATTTCTTTCCAAATGTGCCTACTGCAGCATTGCTATTTGCACTCTGAATATCTTAATATAATTCAGTGCCCCTTCCGTTTTGTCTATACCTGCAAGGACATTTACATTCCAAGATGATTTGGATGGCATAGCCATTATGATAAAAAGATTTTGTTCCCACCTATTATACATGACAGTTTTTTTAATGTGTATTTCCAACTTTTGTGTTACAGCCATACACTATTTGGCAGGCTGATGTCTTATACAGTTGCTGCTTCTTACCTCTGTTTGAACTGTATCATATATTTCAAAATGTATTTCTAACTCTGCACCACCTGACCATCCTTAGCACCAATCAACTACAAATTCCCATCTCCTCTAACCACACCCCCTACCCTCCCACCAATAAAATCACTCACTAGAATAACACCCACTTTCTTCCCTTACTTATACTTATCCCCTAGAACTGCCACTAGTCAAACACTGCTTCAACACTACAATGCAAACACTACTATCAAATATCTTGCTAGCCCTAGCTACTGTAGCCCACCTAACATCAGTACAAACCAGTGTACCACTTCACAATACCTCCTACCACACAACACATAATATACCATACCCTACAACTCACACACACTTCCCTATCTGCCCTTCACTATTTAGAGATAAGTAAATACTATACTCATACAGGACCTGCCTACCAAATACATATACCAAATAATTTCAAACTAAATCCTATATAGACGTAGCTCACACCATTAAACACATCATACTGCCCAGCATAAACTTATTTGTTTCAGGTGATATACATCCAAACCCAGGACCATATGCTACCCTACCTTCCAACAGGCATAAATCTGACCTATTAATCCTTCACATAAATATTCGTAGCATCTCTAATAAACTTGCAAATCTACATGCATTTATATCCAAACACTCCCCAGACATACTAGCTATAACTGAAATCTGGCTTAAACCCAAAATCCCAAATGAAGAAATCCTACCCCCAGGGTACAATATCCTAAGACTAGACAGAACAAGAAGGAAAGGAGGTGGAGTGGCAATTATGTTTAAAAACACATTCAACCTTCAACCCTTACAACTCTCATTGCCAAAATTCCAAAATGCAGAAACCTTATCCTTCATGCTAACTATAAACAACACAAACATAATTAATGTTCTCTGTAGTTTTATTCCTCCAGGGAACAACTCCCCAATAATCGAGGAAACGCTCCAGTGGGTTTCACATAACCTTCCACAAGAGACCATTATACTAGGTGATCTAAATATCAACTGGTCAACCTGCAACTCCAACAACTCCACTAACCACATTAAACTCATTGGATATTCCCAACTTATCCAAGAACCCACAAGAGCAGATAAAAAATCCCATAAGCAGTCTGTTCTTGACTGAATACTTGTAAACTATCCCAAACCCAACTACACATCTGGCTGCTTACCAGATGTCCTCAGTGACCACCACCCCATCTTTCTCCTAAGAAAACAAGCCTCTATTCCACAACCCATAACATATAAACAAGTTAGAGATGAGCGGATCTTAGCTCCCTAGGAACTTAACACTATATTTAAATTATGTAACTGGAAACCACTTCTTTCCCTAGCATTAGACCAAGCAGTCAACTACTTTAATAGCACATTTCTCAACATCCTTAATACTATTGCACCCATCAGGAAAATTAGGGCAAACACAAACTATGCTCCATGGCTTACCGGGGATACTAGAGCCTTAATAAAATCTATAGACAAAGCTTGCAAACAATAGAAAAAAGACAATTCTCCACAAAATAGGCAAAGATACCAACAACTCAGGAATCAAGCCAAAAAACAAAGAAAGTTAGACAAGCAGAACTATTACCTAGGACTACAAAAGAAACACTCAAATCACCCCCAAAAATTCTGGCAAGCCATCAACTCCTTCTTAAAACCTGGAAAACAACCACACCCTCTCCTACCCCCCCCCATAGCAACTCTGACATAGCATCTCAATTTAATCATCACTTCATAGACTCCATACAGTCACCATCCAAAAAACTATTCTCAAATAACTCCTCACTGACCCCATCACAAAACCCAATAAATATACCCTCCTTTGCTCTCTCACCCATTCCCAGTTCCACCATTAAATAGCTCCTCCTAAAACTCAAGCCAACTACCCTCGCGGCTGATAACATACCTGCAAACTTCCTAAAAATAGCTGCAGAATCCTTATCCTACCCCATTTCCATACTTATCAACCATTCAGTTCAGGAGTCCTACATTCCTCAGCTCTGGAAAGTTTCTCATATCATACCCCTCCACAAAGGAGGAAACTCATATGACTTCTCCAACTACCGCCCCATAGCCATCTTGTCTCCCCTTTCTAAACTTCTTGAGAAATGTATTCACACACAAGCCATGCAATTCCTTACTACTAATAACCTTCTCTCCTCCACACAACATGGCTTTTGCCGTCACCATAGTACAACCACTGCTCTCCTCTCTTTTACACATCAGGTCAACCAGTACAGAAATGATAAAAACTTTGTTTCTTCCATATTTCTGGACATATCAAAAGCATTTGATATGGTCTCACACCAATTACTCTTAAATTCTCTAGCTACCCTATCATTTGCTCCTGCCACTATAGACTGGTTCACAAACTACCTATCCAACAGACAACAATTACTTCTATGGCAAGGAGTTCTATCACCACAACTTCCAACAACTATTGGTGTTCCACAGGGCTCAATCCTGGGTCCACTTCTTTTCTCTATCTTTACAAACAGCCTTGCAAATGCTACTGAACAAGCCTCACTCATATAGTACACAGATGACTCAACACTCATCTGCACATCCCCATGCCTAACCACCTTACAAAAGCTTACCCAAGAATCCTTTACCTCCATAAAAAAATGGATGAATAACATTCAACTTATTCTCAACCCAAACAAGGCCAAATTACTTCTGTTTTCTCCTAATAAATCCAAACACTCCCCCATCTCCTTCACCATCAACTCTTCTAATGGCACTGTCATATCTCCAACTAGCCATACTAAACTCCTAGGGGTAGAAATAGATAACCTGTTCTTTGATGTCCATATAGCCCAAACTGTCAAAACGGTAAACAAAAAAATGGGAACTCTCTATAGACATAAAAAATGCCTTACAGACAAGGGAAGAATCACCCTCGCTCAAACTCACCTTCTATCCACTCTGTTGTATGCTGCACCTATCCTAACTCAGGCTAGAAAAACAGATCTTGCAAAACTTGAGGCATGCTATAACAACATTGCTAGGTTTGCTAACAACTCCCTACAGAACTCATCATTGCCAGGCTCTAAGAGACTTACAATGGCTAGAGCTTCCACAACTTCTTACCTGTCAACAACTTCTCATAGCTTTCACCATCCTCACCTACCCTGAAAAAACTCCCACATTAACTCATCTACTATCTCACTATTCTACCTCTCACCCTCTTCTGTCTGCTAACAAGTCTCTCCTTAATATTACCATGGCAAATAACACAGCAGGGAAAGCACTACTTTCTTACACCACTGCAAAAGCCTGGAATAATCTCCCTACTTCTATTACTTCTGCCTCCTCCACCCAAACTTTCAAACACTTACTTAAACTTCATCTTACTAAAAACTGGGTATATCCATGCATCACAAAAATTACCCTAGATTTTCCCTCTTTTCCTTTACCTAATTTTTGGATTACATAACTTGAATGGTTGTAGCCTGTTAACTTGACAAACAGATGACACTAGATAAATTGTAAATATACTTGTTAGTACTACTGTATGTGCCTTTAATATTTGACTGATTTACACGCTGTATGTCTACTTTAATATCTCACTTGTATAGTTTTGCTATGCTTGCTTGTTTATCCCTTTTGTTAGTACTACTGTATGTGCCTTTAATGTTTCACTGATTTATATGTTATATGCCTTCTTTAATATCTCACTTGTTCATTTGTTCTATGCTTGCTTGTTTATCCCTCTGCTTTTAATTATTGTTAATAAACTGTGGAGCTTTTCTCCCTGGGCCTCCGCTGAAAATGGACATCTATCCAGTCGGACTATCCCGGTTAACAAATGTAAAATAAAAATAAATAAAATAAAATTTCAAGACTTTTCTAATGAAATGTCAAACAAGAAATTAAATACATTTTTAGAACACCCTCATCTCCTTCTAAATTAGAACAAATACACAAAAATTATGTACATGTTCAAAAAATGTTGAGTTTAACCCACATGATAAGAATGATTGCTCTAAATCAACAGCTGCACCCAGAGGCGTTACTTAACCTAAATTTAAAGTTATCCATGCTAAAGTTTATACTACAACCTGTGTTCCCACTTACACTGATTACTGTCTGTTCTTTTATTATCTCTATTCCCTTTCTAGATGTGAAAACAGCCTGTAAGCTTTCAGAAAACAACTTTTAGTCGTAAGAAAAAGTGCACTGGCTATCTTTAAAAATAAATTGTACTCTGTTCTATTAAATGCATTAAAGTATTAAGGCTGCTAGGGAGACTGCTATCTCTTATTCACTTCCCTTAATTTCCAACTTTACTTTTCACTTAACTGATTGCCATTGTACCTTTAAATTTTGTATTTCTCTTGGAAAATATTTCTCATGACTCTCAAGATTAACTGCTTGCAAGTACAGACAGCTCATTTCCATGTAAAAGTAGATAGCATTAAATCTTTGTGAATTTTACTCAAAACAGAATGTACAACTACCTTCATCTGCAAACTTCTTGACCCCCACTGAACATTTACTAAAGTGAATAGCTTCGGAGATGTAAGAAACTTAACATTTTTCATGGATTTTAAAACAAATTGTCTTATTTTTCAAGCCTACTTGATTACAAAAACACATTTAATCTGATGTTGTCAATTTTTATTCTTCCTCAACAGCTGGGTTCAGATCTGACTTGGCGATTACTATAGCTCATGATGACCATAAAGCTCTTGAGTTTCTCCCTTACCAACAGTACACCAGCCCTTATCATACCACAGATCTGCTGATTTCGCAAAATAGACATGGTCATCTGAGCTCTCGAGCTTATTTCCAATAAGTGTATTTTTTGTGGCTATTTTTTCCCTGTGTGTGTGTGTCTGTCTGTGTCTGTATGTATATATTGTGTGTGTGTGTGTGTGTGTGTGTATATGTGTGTCTGTATATATATATATATATATATATATATATATATATATATATATATATATATGGGTCTACTTCATTTCACTGAAAGTCAGTTTCCTGTGACCAATTCACTGAAAGCTCACCACTGAAAAACTCATTTCACTGATATTCATTTAATTAAAAGTTATATATGGCCTTTTTCCCACTGCAGTGCAATCCTGAAGTTAGTATATAAAGTAAGGGGTGTGGGGGGCACAGCCCCTTACATTGGGGAGTGTGGGAAGCGTAACCCTCCACATATTGTAAATGTTTTAAAGCATACAGATGGATACTTACAGGTGCAATGAATAACTCTTTGCAGAAGACAATATATAACAAAACTATGTGTGGGGGTCTGTGCCACCCACCCCCTTACTATATATAACTCCAGGATCACACTACATTGGGGAAAAGGCCATCTATAACTTTCGATGAAATGAGTTTTCAGTGAATTGGTCCTAGTCATTTGAGTTTCAATGAAATGAGTTTTCAACGAAATGAAGTATACCTATATATATATATATATATATATATATATATATATTTTTTTTTTTTTTCCCCTTGCACTTAGTGTATTTGTTTTATATACCATTGCTGGTATTTTCATAGTTATTTCTATTTAACTTTTGCTTTACACTTTTCAGTGTACTCTCACATACCATTGTTGGTACTTTTTCCTCCCTTGCTCTTATTTTTCCTAACCTTATTTAAAAAAAAAGGAAAAATAAAACCTCTTTACTATTTATCCTTCTTCCTTTCTTATTTTCTAAGATGTCTGAAAAAGGCCCTTCCAGGTTTAAGAAATGTAAAAAATGTGGTATAAGCTTCCTCACTCAGATGCATATGATTTGTGTGTTTATTGCCTGGATCCAGATCACTTGAACATAGAGTGTTCTATTTGTAAGGATTTTAACCTGTGAACTATTGCTGATCATAAGAACAAATTTATATTAAAAGGTTGGCTACCTTCTGCTTTTTCTGAAGCAATTACTGGGGCTCAACCCCCTAAGAATATTTCTAAGGAGACTAGTCCTTGTGACCATCTCAATCATCCATTCTGTCATTGACAGAACCTCTAAAAAAAGGCATAGGAAGGATCTGAAGGCTTCTGTATCTCCAAAAACTTATTCAGATCCAAATCCATCAGATTCAAGGCTCTTCCAAGATTTCAGTGTTCTCCAACTGTTGACCCAATGCATTCTAGGGTTCCATCTTTTTTTTTTTTGGAGAGACAGCATTCAAAATCTCCTTTTGTAGCATCCTCTCGTTCTTCCAAAAGTATCACCAAAGTTGATGTGGAAAGGATTATGAGGAAATTTCTCTTGGTGTAGATATAGATGAGGGTTCTCCCAGCTCCTATCCCTTCATGTCAAGAAGCCTTGGTTTGCTCTATTCCTCCACTATTGGCACCTTCTCCAATTTGGCAGTCCATTTCAGAGCTCTTGTATCCGAGTTTGCTGAGACTGTCTGGGTCAGATCTGAGGATATTTTTATCCTTGGATCTGAAGATTTTACTGAGTGCTCCAGCTCAGATGAGTTTCAAGCTGGATGACTCTTAGAACCTTAGCATTTCTGCCGGATCTGAGGTGTTGGAGTAGAGTCTGAAGTTGGGTGAATTGCCTTCAGGGCAGATGAAGCCTATGGGGAAGAAGTGTGACTTCACGGCTCTGTTGACTTCATTCTCCCTCAGATGTTCTGCTTTTGAGGTGGTGGAGTTTTTTCTGCTCCAGCAGGATGGACGGTCTCTCCCCTGTGGATCTCCCTTCAGGATCACTTGTGTCTGTACACCTTGAGCCTCAACATTCAACTCCACAGGGACAGCCAGGCGAAACTCTCCAGGCTACCCAGCAGGATATCACAATTTATTCTGATACTTCTCCAAAGCATCCCACCAAAGAAGTACCTTGGAAGGGAAAGTGCAAAAGAAGATACTTGGATTTTCCATAGGAATCTATCATTGAGGATCCCTAAGATCACCACCCAAAGATGTTTCATTTGGAGACATCCTAGAGTTCCTTAAGAAAAAAGGTGGTTTGTCTTCTGACAATCCTTCTCCAGAGGAATTGGTATTCCTGGAGGAGATTGGATCTGGCCCATCTACCTCAGGGGTGACTCTGTCCAATGATGAGTTAACTGATTTGATCTCTAAGTGGGCATGAAAGGAGACTAACTTGGTTGAACCTATCCCCAAGAGACCAGATCACATTCTGACACTACCTGCAGGAAGGGAGTTTTGGAGTAAGGGAGTACCTGTAGATGCTATGGTTGTAGTGGCAGCCACTAAGAAGGAACTTGTGGAACGGAGTTCCACTGTCCATCCCCCTAACAGAGAGTCTGGGGCTTTGGACAGATTTAGGAAGTATGTTTATGCTTCATTGACTTTTGCCCTCAGATTACTGAACTACCTTGCACACTTTACAAAACTCCCGAGGGACTTGATTACAGAACTGTCAGAATCCCTTTCTGGGACCAGTACTGCTGAGACACAGGCTTCTGTGGCCTCACAGTTGGCAACTTTTCAGTCCATTTCAAATTCATCCATGAGGCTTATATCTCATGCAGCTGAGGTTAGCTCAAAGGCAGTGGGTTCAGGCATTTCCTTTAGGAGGCATGGCTGGATGCACTTGTTTGACTTTGCAGAGCCCTTTAACAAAACCTCTTTATTTGGCCCCAAAGTGAAGAACATACTCTCCAGGTGTGAGCAGGATGGAAAGACCCTCTCTGCAGTGGGAGTAAGTTTTTCAACCCCCCCCCCAAGGTCCTTCTGTAGGAACCCATGGGAAGGACAAAAAATGTGGTTCAAAAAAATGTGGTTCATAAAATCCGAGGGACCTTTCCAAGGTCCACATGGAGATAGATCCCCCAGAGGCAGAGGGGGAACTCAAAAGGAAGATGTCTTCCACATGGCAGAGGTGGCACACAAAATCAAGGGTCTAGAGATTCTTTTTCTGAGAGACCCTGTCAGCACTCCCAAAAGCAGGCCCAATTGTCCCCCTTTGGAGGCAATCAGTTGCATTTTATCTGTGCACCAGATAGACTGACTAGACATCACAACAGATTTGTGGGTGCAAATGATTATTTCCAGGGGTTATATGATTCCCTTTTCCCTTTCACCTCCATCCTCATGCAAATTTCCTGATGTTCCACACAGTCAGAGGAAAACAGCAGCACTAAAAATACAAAAGCTGCTAGAAAAAAAGAGTCATCCAAGAGGTATCACCAGACCAAATAAAATCTAGAACCTACTCAGTATTCCTTTTAGTGCCAAAGAAAACAGGGGACTGGGGAATAATTTTGGATCTCAGCTACTTGAACAAATCAGGTCAGCACACAAAGTTTTGGATGGTCATGGTTCAATCCATTTTGCCCTTTTTGGGAAAGGACAACTGGATGTGCTTGATAGACCTTCAAAATGCATGCTATCGCATAAAAATGAACAGACAGTCCAGAATGTACTTACGCTTCCATCTGGGAGCCAGTCATTACCAGTTCAGATCCCTGCCCTTTGGTCTCACCATATTACACAGGGGGTTCACCAAATGCATGGCAGTGGTAGCAGCTCACTTGGGACTGTAGGGATTCCAGGTGTTTCTGTATCTAGATGACTGGCTCATTACCACCCCGACCAAGCTTCTACTCATAAGAGCAACAGATCAGGTACTTAAGACTTGCTCCCTTCTAGGAATTACCATAAATTACAGCAAATCTCAGACCCTTCTCACATGCTGGAGTTTATAGGAACAACTTTCAACATGGTATCAGTAACATCTTCTCTTCCTTTGCAAGAGTATAGACTATCAGATTCTAGGTCAAGAAGTTAATTCACAGTACAATTTCAGCACAATTGAGTCTACAAGCCCTACAGTCAATGTGAGCAGCCATAATTTTAGTTCCTCTAGCAAGATTCCACATGAGTATTCTTCAGTGGATGCTAGCAACTCAGTGGTTGATTCTTTATCAATGCATCTCAGTCCAAATAAAAAATCATTCAAGCATGCAAAAAGTATCTTTGGTGGTGGATTCAATCAGATCACGTTCAAGGCCATCCTTTTATTCTCCCTCAGCCTAAGGCCATAGTGACAACGGATGCCCAGACTGGGTTGTGGGCACTTCCTGGGGAAAACAGTCCAAGGCACTTGGTCTCCCAAAGAGGTCAACATGCATATCAACATTACATTCTAGAAATGACAGCAGTGCTCTTATCAGTGCGAGCATTTCTAGACTCTCTTCATTCAGGAACAATAGCAATTCAGACAGACATTTCGGTAGTCTGGTACATAAACAAGGAAGAACCAGATCTTACCCCTTGTGTCAAAAATCCCTCAGAGTGTGGCAATGGTCGATCTCTTCCAACCACTTTCTAATAGCAACACACATCAGGAAGTCTAATGTGATAGCAGACAAGCTGAGCATTCTATTTCTTCATGAGTGGTCCCTCAATGACAAAGTGGCAAAATGATTTTCGGTCAGTGGGCCAGCCTTGCTGCAATCTTTTTGTTTCTCTCCTAAACAAATGCAGCAGCTTTTTTACCCTAATCCCCCCAATGGGGGAATCACTAAAGGATGTTGTGCTCCATAATTGGCCCATGGACTCCTTTTTGCTTATTCCCTAACTCCCTTGATCCCCAAATGTCTGCAGAAAGCTGCCAGGTTGAAGAGCAGAGTCATCCTCATTGCATCTTACTGGCCTCGACAGATTAAGTTCCCCTTTCTTTGGTCTCATCTAGGCTACCAACCTTAGATTCTGGATCAGATTCCAGAGCCCCTGTCTTACCCAATGGGAATGATTCATCCAGATATCTTAAACCTAAAACTGACAGCGTGGTTTCTCCACTTTTTTTTAATAGCCAGACAACTTATGCTGTCTTTCCCTGTCCATCATATACTTTTATCTTTCAATAAAACTTCTACAAGGAAACTCTGCACAAGTAAATGGAAAAGGTTTGTTTTTTTGGCACATCAGAAAAAATATTGTCCCTTTTTAAGACCCTGTATAGAGTGTACTTAAATTTTTGGCAACAAATTTTAATGAAGGAGCTAGCTCCTCAACCATTAAAGTTCAGTTGGCAGCAATATCTAATTTCCATATTGGTTTTGAGAATTCTTTCCTGTCTTCATCTAAGCTTTGTAAGCCCTTCTTGAGAGGCAATCTTCTATTTAAACCACCTTAGAAAGTCCCTACTCCACCATGGGATGTGAATTGAATACTGTAGGCCTTATCTAATTCTCCCTTTGAACCAGCAGCCAAATGTAATCTTAAATTTCTGATCTGAAAACTATCTTTCTAGTGGCTATTACCTCTGCCAGAAGAATTTCTGAACTTATCCTCCAAACCTCCTTACTTGATTTTTCATAGAGTTATAGTAACATTACGAGACAACCCTTCTTTCCTTCCTAAGGTGGTATCAGAATCCATCAACCAGTCTTAAGCTGCCTGACTTCATTCCAAAATTTGAAAACAAAGGAGAATATATGTTGCACTTGTAAGATCTTCTTAGATGGTTACATTTCTACATACATAGGACAAAAGATGGCTTACTGACTGTATATCTTTTGTCTACAACAAATTCGGTATTTCATTGCCAAAACCTTTAAGAGTCCACTCGACTAGATCCATGGCAACTTTGTCAGTCTTTTATCCAGGCATTTCATGAATGACATATGTGCAGCTGCCCCTTGGGCTAATCCTCATACCTTTATTACTCATTACAAACTATATTTGATCTCAAGGGGAAGAGCAGCCTTTAGTTCAACCATGCTCAGGAATATCCTTCCTAAGAGTCCACCTGAGATTTCAGGTAGCTGGGGTCTCTGTCCCAACTGTTGAGGAATGAGTGAAAAATGACATCATATAAAGAAGTTATGTACTCACTATAATGTTCCATCTGTGTTGTTCATTTTCATTCTTCCTCAACTCCCCTCCCACCAACCCCCAATCTTTCAACAATGATTTCTGGAAGAGCAAGCATTTTAAAGGACTCCACTGGTCCTTCCATTGAACCATTGAAATAATGGCTTTTTGTAACCAGAAATTAATAGTAATATTTCTTACTTATTCTAATTTAGCAAACAAGATCTGAGGTATGTTAGGGGTTGGTGCATTGTGAGTAACACACATACACATGCTTCCATATAAATATTTCTAAATATAGGCTTGTGGATGTTGTTAGTCTAATAGATTTTAATAAACAATTAAAAATGTCCCTCCAAAAAGTTATTAATTCCAAGTGTTTCAATAAATTCCTAGTAACCTTTATCAAGATTATTATTGCTCTTTACTATTGCCTTATACAGTTTGACAGACTCCATTAGATGAAACTTCTCTTATGGATATTAAATATTTATTTGGAATTGTAATTTTCTTATCTTCACTTAGAAAATGCATAATTCTTTCAATTTCTCTCAAAATGCATCTCTACCATGAATAAAACCTATACATTATATTTTCTCAAAATTTCTTCACTCAACATCATTATATTTTTATTTAAACATTCAAACAAAAATATTATTTTTAAAAGTAATCATATTAATAAGAGAGTGATTTTCTAAAAACCCAAATATAGAAGCTACAGAACATATTAAATAATTACAAGAATTTTATAAATATATTTACAGGGTTTTAAGATTAAAGACACATATAAAGAATTAAATTTCACTGCTGAAGTGCTCCTCAATAACACTTTTTAATAGCCAAAAAAAAATATTCACAATTTCATGCTTTTTTTATTCCTTAAACTTGTATAACTTTAAAACTAACTGCTCTTTTACACTTTTCTAATGACTAATATAGTAAGAATCTCACCATTGTATAATTACTGTAACCATTGTGGCTTGTGAGTACGACTGACTCTAAATCTGGAAAACTAATTCCACCAAATTCCCAAAGTCTAATATGTTAGTTAAAAGTAGTTCTCTGTTTAATTGGATACCACAGAAATGAAATCAGTAATTTATCCAACTTTTTAATTAATGACTGTTCTGAGAATAGTTATGTTGGTTGTAATATATATATATATATATATATATATATATATAGATATATATATGGCTCTACTTCTGTTGGTCAAAGTTTCAGTACTTCGAAACCCACTTGTGTGAGACCACTTGTTCGAAGTACTGAAACTTTGAAAAATGAGTACGGAGATCACAATACAGTGCGGAATGGGAATATTCCCTTTTCCTCACTGTAGTGTGATCTTGGAGTTGGTATATTTAAGTAGGGGGGTGTGGGGGAGCCCCCCACATGGAGGGTGCTGTGGGGCTTGCTACCCTGTAAAAGATTTTTTTGTGTTTTTTTTTTTTTAGTCAGCTGATCCGGCAACTAGACTTCAGCGAAAGTGCACTTTTGTTGAAATGCACTTTCGCTAAAGTGGACATCTACTTTTCTTTTTCGAAGTAATGAAATTTTGATGAAGAAAAGTAGATCCATATATATATATATATATGAAGACCACCAAGAAGATCGACAAGCAGAAGACCGAGACGGATGAGAGGATGCCGAAATGGGAAAGGTAGGAGTAAGTGCAGTCAGTGACTAGGGTGGTGAGGAAGGGGTGGGGATAGGGTGGGTTAAGTGAGTTAGGTTAGCCGGGTCAGGTAAGTGTGCGGTAGTGATTTGTGTTGTTTAAGGCGGGATAAGTGAGTTAGGGTTAGGGAGCGGGTCAGGTAAGTGTCCCTTGGGGTTAGGGGTTTGGGTCAGGGTTGTAGGTAGTTGTGTATGTGTGGTTTAGTATTTTGGTGTGCTTGTGTTGTGTATGTGGTTTTGGACGGGAATGTGTTTAGGTTGTTGATTGTGGTGTGTGAAGTGTATGAGGTTATTTGGTTATGTGGTGTCAGTGATTGCGTTGTCGGTGTTGTGGTGTTTCGTTTATGTGAGGTAGAACCATATATATATATATATATATATATATAAAAACATTTATGGTAAAAATTACCATTTTAACACGCACTACTCTTTCCTCAAAAATAAAGTTTTTATTCCATTGTTCTATAGGTGAAGCTACTACTATAATATATATATATATATATATATATATATATATATATATATATATATATATATATAGGATTACATTTATTTATTAAAATAATGTCTGAATTATCATTATTAAATTTCATTGATGAAATGACATTAATTTATTTGTTTTATTCAGCTCATCAAAACGTTTATTGACATCCTTCAAAAGCAATAAAGCATAATCTGCAAAAAGTTGTGTCTTGGATTGAAAATGTTTACTTATATAGAATCCTTCCACTTTTTACTTAATCTACTATTATTAGAAAAAGTTCTATAACTCTATAATTAATGCAACAATGGTTGCAGCAGAGAACCTTGTCTTGTTCCTTTATTCATTTTAAATGATTGATCAGTAAACATATATATTTTGATAAAAGCTTTATAGTCTACATAAAGATGTTTTTTCTTCCACACATTCTTCTGGAACTCTATATGCTGTTAAAGTTTTAAAAAAATTCCAGTCAAACTGAATTGAAGGCTTTCTCAATTTCAAGATTTAATTTATTTTTTCTGATTTTTAGTTAAATTTAATACTGCAGTCACCTTCTGATATTGTTATAATTTAGGCTATTCACAATAAAACATTTTTCCTTGTTTAAGTGTTGAAGACATTGATGCATATTTACATGAAGGAGGTACCAAATTAGAATTATAAATTAACTCAAATGTTTCATCTAACAAACATATTTTAGAAAGCATTTTATAGATTTATATTTATAAAATATATGTATACTATATAGTCCTGGTGCCTTACCAGCTTTACTTTTATTGATGGCTTCCTTAATTTCATTTATAGATATAAATTTGGAAATTTGCTGTATGTTCTTCATTTAATTTAATATGAATAAAACAAAGCATAAGAAAAGCTCCCTGAAGCAGCTAACTGTGCCTGAAAACAAAACAAGTATAAGAAAATAAAACATAACGGCAAGAGAAACATGGCAAGATACTGTAAAAATGGCAAAGATCAATCAACTAAAGACAAATGAAGTAATAAAAACTTAAATGACTTTAATAAACAACAAAGGTAAGTGCTTTCAAACCATGAGGTGCTTCTTCAGACCATAATAAAATAAAACAATATCAATGCATTTAAAAATAGTGAATTCAGTGGCACCAATGCCAAGCAGTATACAATTAAGTGCAACAAATCATGCAGTTCAAACAATCAAACAAATCATTTGAATTGATCCCTAGATTTCAAAATAGGTCTTAAAGAGACCCTACCATTAAGGCCAGGCTGCTTATCAGCCTGAAGCCTAACAGTCCAGTGCAGCTCCTTGCTTTCAATAAAATTCCTAAAATCCCCCAGTCGTAAACTGAACTTAGCCGTCTCTTTTAGGTGACATTGCATAACTATGGACTTTAAAATTTTCTATGGCATTTTCTGTTTTGTGATACAGAATGTTCTAATATTGAGGACTTTGTAACCTCAGAATTAAGGCAGGCACTGGGTGGCAGTGAAGAGTTACCGAATAGCTGGGTAACTACAGCAGAGCTAGTAAGAGAGATGGCTAGAAAGGTGCTTGGTGTGACAACTGAAAAGAGGAAAGAGGGCAAGGAGACCTCGTGGTGGAATGAAGAAGTACAGGAGAGTATACAGAGAAAGAGGTTGGCGAAGAAGAAGTGGGATTGTTAGAGAGATGAAGAAAGTAAACAAGAGTATAAGGAGATGAGGTGCATAGCAAAGAGAGAGGTGGCGAAGGCTAAGGATAAGGCATATGAAGAGTTGTATAAAATGTTGGACACTAAGGAGGGAGAAAAGGACCTGTACTGACTGGCTAGACAGAGGGACCGAGCTAGTAAAGATGTGCAGCAGGTAAGGGTGATAAAGGATAATGAGGGAAACATACTCACATGTAAGAAGAGTGTGTTGAGTAGATGAAAAGAGTACTTTGAGGGGATGATGAATGAAGAGAATGAGAGGGAGAGAAGGTTGGATGATGTGCAGATAGTGAATCATGAAGTGCAGTGGATTAGCAAGGAGGAAGTAAGGATAGCTATGAAGAGGATGAAGAGTGGAAAGGCTGTTCGTCCAGATGACATACCTGTGAAAGCATGGAGGTGTTTAGGTGAAATGGCAGTGGAGTTTTTAACTAGATTGTTTAATGAAATCTTGGAAAGTGAGAGGATGCCTGAGGAATGGAGAAAAAGTGTTTTGTTACCGATTTTTAAGAATAAGGGTGATGTGCAGAGCTGTAGTAACTACAGAGGGATTAAATTGATCAGTCACAGCATGAAGTTATGGGAAAGAGTAGTGGATGCTAGGTTAAGAAGGGAGGTGATGATTAGTGATCAGCAGTATGGTTTCATGCCAGGAAAGAGCACTACAGATGCAATGTTTCCTCTGAGAGTATTGATGGAGAAGTACAGAGAAGGTCAGAAGGAGTTGCATTGTGTCTTTGTGGATTTAGAGAAAGCATATGACAGGGTGCCTAGAGAGGAGTTGTGGTATTGTATGAGGAAGTCAGGAGTGTCAGAGAAGTATGTAAGAATGGTACAGGATATGTATGAGGGTAGTGTGACAGCGGTGAGGTCTGCGGTGGGAGTGACGGATACATTTAAGGTGGAGGTGGGATTACATCAAGGATCAGCTCTGAGCCCTTTCTTATTTGCAATGGTGATGGACAGGTTGACAGATGAAATCAGACAGGAGTCCCTGTGGGCTATGATGTTTGCAGATGACATTGTGATCTGTAGTGAGAGTAGGGAACAGGTGGAGGAGACCCTGGAGAGGTGGAGATATGCTCTAGAGAGAAGATGAATGAAGGTCAGGAGGACTAAGACAGAATATATGAGTGAATGAGAGGGAAGATAGAGGAATGGTGAGGATGCAGGGAGTAGAGGTGGTAAAGGTGGATCAGTTTAAATACTTGGGATCAACAGTTCAGAGTAATGGTGAGTGGAAGAGAGGTGAAGAAGAAAGTACAGGCAGGATGGAGTGGGTGGAGAAGAGGGATTTGTGACAGATGAGTACCAGTAAGAGTGAAAGGGAAGGTCTATAACAGGGTAGTAAGACCAGCTATGTTATATGGGTTGGAGACAGTAGCACTGACAAAAAGGCAGGAGTCGGAGCTTGACGTGGCAGAGTTGAAGATGTTAAGATTTGCACTGGATTTGACAAGGATGGACAGGATTAGGAATAAGTATATTAGAGGGTCAGCCCAGGTTGGAAGGTTTGGAGACAAAGCCAGAGAGGCAAGATTATGTTGGTTTGGGCATGTGCTGAGGAGGGATGCAGAGTATATTGGGAAAAAGATGCTAAGGATGAAGCTGCCAGGTAGCAGGAAAAGAGGAAGGCATACGATAAGGTTTATGGATGAGATGAGAGAGTACATGCAGGTGGTTGGTGTGACAGAGCAAGATGCAGAGGACAGGAAGAAATGGAAACAGTTGATCTGCTGTGGCGACCCCTAATGGGAGCAGCCAAAAGAAGAAGAAGAAGATGAAGTATTTCTTTATTCCACTCTTCAATCATATTAAAAGACCATTTCTCCATTTTCCCTAATAAACATTTTAAAGACTCCCATAATGTAATTTTAACTTACCATTCAATTATTGTTAAATTTAAGAAAAAAATATGTTTGTTCTGCAAGGTGAGTTTTAAAAACTTTTGACTTTGTCATTTAAGTGAGGCTTTTGCATAGTTTAAAAATTTGGGGATTCATTTTTAAATCTATGCATAAAGCACTGTGATCTGACAATGGGCTTGAGGTAATTCTAAAACAGTATACATTATTTATGATGTCTATTGAAACATATGTGCTAGCAGTATGCTTTTGAGTTTCATGAGCACAGAAAAGGGAATTTTTCTGTAATGAGCACTAAATCTTTTATATTATTATCAGAAACCCATTTATTTAATAATTTAGCTGAGGCAGATATTTTAACATTTCTTTCAGAACTTGTGTTATTTTTATCCTGGATGCAGTTCAAGTCCCCTGCAATATTGAGACTATCTTTCCTGAAACATTGCAAAATTCCCAAATATTTATTTGTTACTGCAACACCTAAATCAGGGATCCAGTAAAATTAACTAATGTATAAAGCTTTCTATTATAAAGACTATATTTATTAATCATTTTAGGCATTACCTAACATGTTTTCCATAATGTATGCCAGTCCTTTTCTTATCAGGTGAAGCTGATACCAAAATATCATAGATAGTTCTTTAAAAAATATTATCTTCTAACAATTGTGTTTCTTGTGAAAATATATCTCCTTTATTTGTCTTTATTTCAGTAAAGTCCTTCTTGTATTGCTACTGTTTATCCCAGTAAAACTAATAAAAGTTAATTTTAAGGTATCCAAACTTATTTAACACAACTTTACTATTTATTGAGAAATACTGAAAATCCTTTTTGCTTGTTATAATAAAATTGCCAAGTTTGTCACTGATGCTCCATACAGAACACATCACTGTACAGCTCTTAAACAACTAGAATGGTTAGAACTTCCTTAGCTACTACACTTTAATCAGTTAACCTTTGCCCACAAAATATTGCATCAACCAGACAAAACCTATGCCCTCCAAACACTATTACAACCATACATCATTTCCAGACCCCCTCTGCTCTAATAATAAATTCCTACTTGACACCACCAAAGCAAATAACACAGCTGGAGAATCACTCTTCTCAAACTACATCCCTAAAATATGGAACAAACTGCCCACCCAAATTACTACCTGCTGCTCTTTAACAGTTTAAAAAACTCCTAAAACTACACCTGAAAGACTCCTGGTTCTGATCTTGTAACTGCCCTGGATAGATCTCTAACTGCTCAGCTCTACATCTCTAACTAACTTTGTAACTCTTTGCCCTCTCAATAAATCCTAACTGAGGCATCTGTCCTCTCTTTCTCTCAGGGGTCTCTTTTTCTTCCCAAGCATGACAAATGACGTATACATATGTACATACTCATACTGTGATGTCTATTGTACACATTTAAGACATTTTATATTTATCTTTTTGCACCTTTTATGTTTGACACATTGAGCTTGCTTGCAGACAAGTCTTTTTCTTTTGCAGTGCATATAAACTTTACCTTTATGTTTTTGTGCAAGTCTTATATTACCTGTAACTCAAACTTATAATTTTGCTTAACTGGATCTTTTCCCCCTGGGCCTCCGCTGAAAAAGGACCTGTGTCCAGTCAGACTTTTCCAGTAAACAAATGTTAAATAAATAAATAAATAAATAAATAAATAAATATATAAATATTTTTTGTTTCTGTTGTTAAAAAAACATATTTGTTATAATTAAAAACTATTAATATTAATTTTAATTAACATTGATGTTTTTATTTCCTTTTCAGAAACTGCTCTTTTAAAAAAAGTAAATCTCTAATAACAAAAACTTAACATTAACTAAACCTAAATTATTTATAACCTTGAAAATCATGGATACAGTAGTTTCAAGTCTGCCTAATCTAGTAGACAAACTGTTCAAGTCTCCCATCCTATACTAAGTCCTAAACCCAATCATTAGATTTGCAACTGTAACTTATTTAAAAAACTTAGGTTACTGTTATTAGTTTCTAAATATTGTACATGTACAAGTACTTTTTTATCATTTAGACATGTTTCTAGTGTTACCAAACTAACAGTATGAACAAATTATTACAACCTTTCAATTATAAATTTATCAAATAATAATGTTCTATAAATAAGCTAAAATATTTACCAATATCCTGGTGTATTCTTCCCCTTCTAAACTAAAAAATAAAGCAATCACTCCTATAACCTTAACACTGTGACCAAAATCCCATAACACAATAAATTAAATATAGCTATTCAGTAACTGTTCTACAATGAAGTAAAAGGAAAAGAAAACAAAATAATGCCATAAGCTCACCCAATCCTACACACTACAATTAAATAAACTAGAGTATTTTTTACAAAACTATAGATCAACAAATATATTTATCAAACATCAGAAATGTTCATTTTTATCTATGTTTCAGTCTATGATATACACCAAGAAGTATCATTAACACTTTTTTATTAAGAACACAATAAAATACTGTCTTACTAATATTAATTCCCCATTCATGTAGTGTATTCACTCAGTGAACAGTGGCTTTGTTTATATTCCATGTTTGAACTATGTTTACACCCCTGCAACACATTATAAATTCATTATACTCCTGTGCTTTCATTTTTAATATTAATCTTTCAAAACTGCCCTCACCCATGAAGTAAACTTTCACCATTTCATAATATTTAGAACACTTACATTCCAAATTTAATAGTACAGTTGTAGTATTTTAATTGACCAAAAGTATGAATATGTTAATGTTTGTGGTACAAAACCATCATGGCAAGACCACCAGTGGATCAATAATGACAACAACTACAGGTGACTACTACTGACAATATAACAACTCAACCATATGAATAATTAAGAGTATAGATGTTAACACTAAAGCTGAAGCCAGCATGTGAAGCTATGGGTTGTGGTTGCTATTGAAAATTACTTGCTATTTAGATTTTATCTGCTAGTGTAGTGTCAACTTATATAAACACAAAAATATAATTACTGTTGCATTTAAAATATCAAAGAAGATGAAGATGAATAAATACATAAAACAAAAGAAATACATACAACTCTCTTTCTGATAGCACATATCAGAAAGCTATATTTTCTTTTCCATGTTTATGAGTGTAATATCATTAATACTAACAATGAAACATTTAAAAGAATATCAAATAGGAAATGTCATTTGTTTTTTAATCTCTTGGATTTTGTGCTAGTATTCCAAGAATTTAGTTTTTTGTTTTTTTTTGAAACACTGCATTCCATTTGTCTTCCAAAGCAGTAGTAGTATTATTTGTCTGTATAAACTCAGAAACTTCTTCAAGAGAGTGACTTATTTTAATTCCATCAGGAAGATGAAGTTTATTTTTTTCTGGGAAAAGATTAGATCTGATGTCAATCTTCATTCTTTCTTGACTGTTGGGTCTCTGTTCCGACCCTCAGAACTCACTCGGCCATTATATCAAGCTCACACCAGCCAGAAACTCTAAGCCAAGGCTACCCACCATAATACCTCTTTTCCCTTAACCTCAGATCTCGTTTGCTGCATAGAATTTAGGATGCATCAGATGTGCTCTCAGCTAAGTGCTAACTTTTTTCTTATATATATATATATATATATATATATATATATATATATATATTAAAAATTCTCCCTTTACCTCATAACTTGTTACTTACTTGATATTTGTTGTTACTGTTCTATGTTTTGAGTGTGAGTGCTTTATCTTCCTTTTCTTCCTTGTTGGGTAACATGTTTGACTTACCATGATTGGTATAGGCCCCTCCATTCCCTCTTACCTCTGGTAAATTTTTTAAATACCATTGTTGGTATTCCCTTTTCCACCCTTTTTCTTCCCTTTACCCTTTGTGGGTATTTTTCTCTAACTACCATTGTTGGTACAATCTTAAAAAAATAATTCTTTACTCTGTTTTTCTGTTACTTCTTGTGTGCGTGAGTAAGTCTGTGTCTGTCAGTGTGCCTTCTAGGATATTTTTTGAAAAATGGCAGAGAAGCATGAAGGAACTACTGGTTTCAAGCAGTGTGCGGAATGTGGCAGAAACATTCCCAGTTCGGATGGGCGTCTTTCTTGTGTGTATTGTTTGGCGGTGCCACATTCAGAAATTCAACCACCGTTTGAACTCTGCAAGAGTTTCAGTGCTTGAACCCTTGAAGAGAGGTGCAACAAACTTATCCTCAAGGGGCTGTTAAAATGCCCTTTTAGTGAGGCTTTGTCTGAGGCAGAGAGAACTGAAACTCCCAAAAAAGAGTCAAAGAAAAGGAGTCACTCTGTTCCGGCATCACCTAAAATTATTGAGTCTAAATCTACTAAGGGCCAGGTCCTGACTCATCCCTTGGAACTGAGGCCTAAGATACCAAAATCAACACCCACTGCTGTCCTGGCACCAAAGACTGTAACTTCCCCCATGGTGCTGATGACCATTGAACCAACAAAAGTCACTACAGCACCGACACTTTCATTGGTATCAATGACCCTCTTGGCACCAACAATGGTTTCCCCCATACCGGTTGCTTCTTCCCCAGCAAAACTAATTGGTCAGCCAACCACAATGCCGAACATCAAGAGTATACCCAGGACTAGGTATTCCCCATCTGTAGACCCCTTCTTGGGTCAGCAATTAAGTCCATTCATTGAAAGATAGAATCGTCCTCAAGGATGTCTGTTACACCAGGAGCCTTTCAGAGCTTGATGTAGTCAGATTAGTGGATCAGCTCTTGGCAGCCAACGGTCTTCCTGCCCCATCTAGGACCTCTCTTCCATCCAGAGCTGAGGTTTACTCTCCAAGGACTCCCACCTATGTTCCTCCTTCAACCTCTCCATAGGTCTTGGAGCCCTCAACTTCGACGTTCCCAGTGCAAACTATTTCAGTGCCAATTGTGGACCTCACCTTAGCTCTAGAACTGACTCCGTGGTCATCGGATCTGTCAGAGCTGACCCACCCATGGGACCATGACTTGGCTGCACAGCTCCGGGATCCATGAATTGGCTCTGATTTTTTCTGTCAATGGTTCCTGGTGCCCTGGCAGCCTCTGCAGGCTCACAGCTGGCACCATCCCTGTCGGAGTGTCACATATATGTATCCTCTGGCTTGCAGCTGTCACAATCTGCTACACTAGGGCAGTGGGCACAAAAGCAGCAAGACACTCTGTTGCAGAGTCCCCTCTCTTTGGAGTCCTCCTCGGATATTCCCCCTAAGGATCCACCCGATAAGAGACTGTGCAAGAGGAAGCACCTGGGTTCTCAAGAAGAATCAATCATGAAGGATACAGATTTTGATGAAGGGGAAGGGTCCCCTTGATCACCCCCTGAAGATGTCTCTTTTGGAGACATCATGGAAATTTTAAAGCAGAGGGGTGATTGGAAGTCCACAAATCCAACCTCCGAGGAATCTGTTTTCTTGCAGGCTTTTCTTTCCTGCTCTTTTACTTCTTGGGTGACCCCACCTACCAATGAACTGGTCAAACTCATCATGTAGCATGTGTGGAAGGCCCCTGATACTATAGAGCCAATTCCCCAAAGACCGGACAAAATTATTTCCATGCCTAAGGATCAACCTCACTGGTCAAAAGGTCTAGTAGTAGATGCCATGGTGGTGTCCAACTGTCCATCCTCCTAACCGAGAGTCCAGGATGATGGACAGATTTGGAAAGTGGGTCTTTGCTTCATCAAACTACGTCATACGGTCCTTGAAATTTCTAGCACATTTTACATGACTCCAAAGGGATGTAAGCTTTCAGAAACTTTAGCAGGAGCAGATTCTGATGAGGTCCGTGATAAGGCTGCCTCTCAGCTTGACACCCTAGACTCCATCTCCTACTCGTCCATGCAGCTTATTGCACATACAGCCGAAGGGACTTCCAGGGCAGTGGGTACAGGTGTTGACGTTAGGCATGTGATAAACTGAGAGGCTGCCAGCCCAGCTAGATAGAATTTTGTAAGTAATTCTATGTCATTGTAAATATTAATGTGATCCACAGGATTCTCTTACAAATGTAAGAAAACTGTGTTATGTGCTGAGCTTCAAAAATGTAACCACAGTGCACCCTGCTGGAAGAAAGAAGAAATGTGTATAAACTCTATGCCTATGTAATGTATGTTTTATGGTAGAAATTGGGACATACAGAGTTAACTTGCAAACTCTAAGAAAATAAGCCTATAAGTAAAGAATTTTACGACTGTGTGTGATCTCAAGCTTTGAGACAGGATGTCTATGCTAGGAGTTTCTTTGTATTGTCTTAAGACACAGGTAATTACTAGGTTTCACATGTAAAGTGTCTTTTATTGCTCTGTGACTTCATGGCAGCTGCAGATCACAAAGAAATGTTACATTTTAAGTTCTGTTAGCCTGGGAACTTCAGCGGAGGTGACAAGAATGATGTAATCTGAAATGATTCAGCAGTAATGTGCATTATCAATTTAACAACTATCTCAAAGGGAAAGAGAGTACATTTTGTATTTGTTTCTGAACCCGAACACATCATCTCACCAGCAATTTGCTTTGCTCTGTAAGTAAGACTTAGATCTTAGTATTGCTCTTAGAGGTAGGAATATAGCCATATTAGTGTAGATGTTATCTATATTTATGTCAGTCTGTCCTACAATGTTGTTTTAAAGTATTTCCTGTGATTCTGATCTCTATTGTCACTGTGTTTAGTTAATAAGTATTGTCTTGTGTTTTTATTAAATATATTTAAACCTTTTAACTGTGGCTAGTTTTGTGTAGAGATATATAAGCTTTTAGAGTACTTGCATGTATTTGGTGATACTGTACAAGCAACTCCTCAATAGCCTTCAAGTCTCAATCACACTTACCAATTGTATAATAATAACATTGCACAATAGAATTGGATAAACTTTGGTAAGGGCCTTTATAGTAGCTGATAAGGGTGGTTGGTAGCAGTTGGTACTAACTTATGGTCTGGGCAGAAGGGGGCATAGCTAGTGAACCTGTCCCAGCCTTCCCCAGGAGTATCTGTGTGTTCGTATATAACTCATATCTCAAAGTGTGTGTCAGCTACTTGGGCAGGGACATGAAGCACTGGTTGGACAGAGAGGGTATTGGAGGTATTGGCTTGACCCCTTGGCTGAGATCTGTACCCTGTAGCTGGGCCAGTGGGGAGTCTTACTGGGGATCTGGATAGAAAAGGAGAAACCATCCCCAGACTGACTGTGATCTCTGTGTGCTCTTAAGGGAAATTGTACTTTACTGTGTGTGTACTTGTTATCCTCCCGATGTGCACATTCCTTACTAGTGTTAGTGGGGAGGATTGAGGCTCCTTGATTACTGGGCCAGTGCACGGGCATAAAAAATCATCATGCCTGGATGCGCTTGTGTGACTTTGCGGATCCCTTCAAGTCTTCCTTTATCAGCACTCCTGTTGATGCTTCATCCCTTTTTGTCTCAAAGGTCAGAGACACATTAGACAAGTGTGACAAGGATGGGAAGACCCTTTCTGCTGTGGACATGCATTTTTCCACTCCTCGACAACCTTATTCCAGGAATTAGAAGAGTGGAAAGATGTGGTTCAGAAAATCCCAAGGGCCTTTTCGGGACACACAAGGTGACTATTCCTCCCAGGGCAGGGGGGGGACTCTTCAGGAAGACACCCCTCACATGGCAGAGGGGGCCCACATAACCAGAGTTCCAAGGATTCTTTCTCTGGGCAACCCTACCAGTGCTCCTGAGCAGTGGCCCAATTGCTTACCTCTGGAGGCAATTGGGGGAAGTTTTTCACTGCACCATGCAGCCTGGCACACAATAACATCAGATTCTTGGGTGCAGACAATATTTATCACAGGTTACCATATCCCCTTCAATCTTTATCCCAGACAACTAAGACGAATCCCCAATGTACCACCCAGTCAGAGGGATATAGCAGCACTCGAAATCCAAAAGTTGCTTAAAAAAAAGAGGTATCCAGACAGTCCCACCAGACCAAATAGGATCCGTATTTTACTCAAGATTAGTTTTAGTGCCAAAAAAGACAGGGGACTGGAGATCAGTCTTAGACCTCAGTATGTTGAACAAGTTTGTTTAACAAACAAAATTCTGGATGGTCACGGTTTAGTCTATCCTTCCTTTCCTGGAGAATGATGTTTGGATGTGCTCTATGGATCTTCAGGATGCATATTGCCACATAAATATGGACAAACATGCCAGAAGATACCTCCACTCCTGACTAGGAGCCAGTCATTATCAGTTTTGAGTACTGCCATTTGGTCTCACCACAGCCCCCAAGGTGTTCACCAAATGCATGGCAGTGGTAGCAGCTCACTTAAGGCTAAAAGGATTCTGGGTGTTTCCATATTCAGATGAACTGGCTCCTCACCACCCCCACCAGGCATCTGGTGCTTTCTGCCTTGGACTCCGTTCTAAGGCTTGCAGAGTTCTTAGGCATCTTGATCAACAGAGAAAAGTCAAAGTTATCCCCCACACAGGACATAGAATTCATCGGAGCAAGACTAAACACAAGATCCTGCATGGCTGCTCTTCCTCTTCACAGACTGGAAAATTTGAAGTTACAACTAAAAATGATCCTCTCACAAGACAAAGTTCTGGCCCACCAGTTCTTACAGCTCCTTGGGTCCATGGCAGTGACAATCACTTTAGTTCCTCTGGTGAGATACCACATGAGGTTACTTCGATGGCTTCTGGTGCCACAGTGGTCAGTGTCAACTCATTCAATGTCCCACCTGATCTGAATAACCAACCAGTGGAAGCAGGACTTACATTGGTGAATGAGGCCAGAAGACAAATTTTGGAGCCGCCCCTTTCCCTCCCTCTGAGCCCAAGGCCATAGTGACCATAGACGCATCCCTGATAGGGTGGGGGCGGGCATTTTCAGGGAAGGACAGTCCAAGGTACTTGGTCCCCTACAGAGGCCAGTTTGCATATCTGCCCTCGCTCCAGGGACAATTGCTGTTCATTTAGACGACATGTCAGTAGTCTGGTGCATCAACAAACAAGGGGGAACCAGATTCTACCCCCTTTGTCGGAAAGCTCTAAGAGTTTGGCAATGGGAAATCACCTCCAACCACTTTCCGATAGCAACACACATTCCAGGGAACTCCAATGAAATTGTGGACAAACTGAGCAGAAGCATTCTTCTGCCTCACGAGTGGTCTCTCAATCCCAATGTTGCAGCAAAGAATTTTTGTCGATAGGGTCAGCCTTGCTCCGATCTGTTTGCCTCTCCTACAGACCACAACTACAGCAGCTACTTTGCCCTAGTCCCCCTCGGGGGAGTCTCCAAGAGATGCTCTTCTCCACGATTGGCTCCTGGGACTTCTTTATGCCTTTCCACCAATGCCCCTAATTCCCCAATTTCTAAAGAAAGCCCAACAGTTAAGAAGCAAAATGATTCTCATTGCACCTTATTGGCCTTGTCAAGTCTTGTTTCCCTTTCTGTGGCCTCGCTTAGTTTACCATCTGTGGATTCTGGATCCAGTCCTAGATGAGTTGTCTCAATCACAGGGCCTAGTCCATCACAACCTACAAAATCTCAAGCTGACAGCTTTGTTTCTCCACTTCTAGTAATTGCCAGGCAAAATAACTTATCTTCCCTAGTACAAAAGATACTTCTGGCTTCGCATAAACCATCGAACAGAAAACTTTATCTTAACAAATGGAAGAGATTTGCACATTGGTCTAATGAAAAGGATATTGATCCTTTTTCAGCCTCCATTGACAAGGTCTTGGAATTTTTATCCACCTTATTCCAATTAGCAGCCTCTACTTCTACTATTAGAGTTCATTTACCTGACATTTCAAATTTCCATAATAGTTTAAATGACCTTTCTCTGATTTCCCACCATCTCTGCAAAACCTTTCTGAAGGGTGCTTTACATTTGAAACTGCCTTTCAAAGAGCACATTGAACCTTGGAGTTTAACATTGGCCTTGCAAAGTTTGGCCAATCAGCCTTTCGAGCCAGCAGCCATTTGTGATATCAGATTCTTACCTTGGAAAACTCTATTCCTGGTAGCTATCATGTCGGCCAGGCGAATCTCAAAATTGCAGACTCTGTGTGTAAAATACCTGTATATCATTTTTCACAAAGAGAGAGTATCACTCAGGACTAATCCTTCCTTTTTGCCTAAAGTGGTGTCAGATTTTAATATAAATCAGTCCATTGATCTACCAGTTTTCTTCCCAAATTTCTCAAACAAGTGAGAATATTGTTTACATGTGTTAGATGTACACAGACAATTATGTTTTTACTTGGGTAGAACAAAATATTTCAGAAAATTGGACCAATTATTCCTATCCTTTTGGGGTCCTAGGCTGGGCAAACCAGCTTCGAAAGTTACCCTGTCAAAATAGTTGAGAGATTGCATCACTTTTGTTTAAAAACAGAATACGTTACACTTATCAACAAAAGTTAGGGCGCATTCTACCAGATCTATTTCCACTTCAGTAGCCTTTCATTCCAGTGCTTCTATGGATGACATATGCGCAGCTGCAACATGGGCTACTCCCCATACCTTTATCACTCATTACAAATTGGATACGGTCTCCAGGGGAAGAGCATCCTTTGGCTCTATGGTACTCAGGAACATCCTTCCCTAGGGCCTCCCAAAGTCTAAAGTAGCTAGGGACTCTGTCTTAACAGCCAAGCATGAATGAAGATTGACAACATCAGATAAAGAAGTTATGTTACCATAACGTTCCATCTGTGTTGTTCATCTTCATTCATTCTTAACATCCCACCTACCTCCCCTCCTAAGACTCCTGGAGGTTCAGAATTAGTCCTGTGATCCTAGTAAGGTTGTTGCTCAGACAAAGCTTCTGTCATTTTATACTCTATAGGCAAACTAGATCTGAGGGAAAGGGAAGAGAGGCATTATCGGTAGCCTTGGCTTGAGAGTTTCTGACTGCCGCGAGCTTGATATAATTGCCGAATTGGTTCCGTGGTTCGGAACCGAGATCCAACAGTCAAGAATGAATGAAGATCGACAACACAGATGGAATATTATGGTAAGAACATAACTTCTTCTTTTGATACCTTTTTTAGAGCTTTTATCAGTGGTAAACTTGCTTTTCTCTTACATGTAATTTTTGTAGAATAATCATTCCCAAAACAAACAACATTTCACTAATTTTGATGAGTGGACTAGTCCATGCTGGTTTTAATATCTGATCTTTTTCCATGCTAGATACAGTTTTCCTCTATAATGGAATGGTGAGCTGCATTTTCCTTCATTGGGTGTGTCACTAAGGACCTGTGATCCCTCTCAGTCCCAAATAAGAAAGCTTGAGGTGAGTTCAAGTTTTTGTACAGACATGTTGTTGAAAAGTTAATTAAATTGTGTCCCTGAAACTTTTCAGGAATCCTTTAGATTCTTATGTCATGTCTTCTAAGCCTGTTTACCATGTTGTTTTTTTTTCAGTACGCCAGATATTTTGTTTTAAACGAAATCTAGTTTGTGTCTATTCTCTGAAATTCTTCCTTCATGGTCATTAAATGCTTCATCTATACTGGTTATTTCAGCACTTTGCTCTTTTACTGTGGTACCTAAAGGATCCATTTTTTCTTGCTTTCTTCATTAAAATCATCAATTTTTAGATCCATTTTATTTGAAATATCCTGTATACTTGTCACTAAAGACAGGAATTCCTTCTTTAGTGAAGAATCCTGGGTACTGTTCTTCAAGTAACTCATTTTACAGTATCTTTATGTTTATTTTTAATTGCAGTTTCTGACTAGAAAGTTTTCAGTCCTGAAGAAATTAAATATATGAATCACCTTCCCACTTCACACAAAATATATTAATTCCTCAGAATGTTTGTTTTTAATGAGTTATTAGTCAGAATGAGTATTTTAAGTTGCATAGCTTCTTCCAGTAGTTGCTGTCACTCCGCTACCTTGGCCATGCCCCCATATTACATGACTAAGAATAGAACTGGCAGCACCACTAATTAATTTGTAAATAACCTGTGGGAGGTGGGTAGTATTATTTAAAATTATTGGTGTGTCTTGACATTACTTGCCATCTTTTGTCTCATCTTACTCCAGTGACCCACCCATCTCGGGTGCTCTATATGGTATAGCTCCTAATATCACTACACTACACAGTCTCCTTCTCTACAATAAAGTAATGGTCCAAAATGTCCAAATAGTCAAAAAAGGCAATTGGCCAAAATGGTAACATATTCCACTTGAAGGACTTTGAACTTTAGAGAGTATTATAGCCATCGGATAGCAGTATTTCTTTAAACAATGGATGAAGTATGAGAATAGTCAAAAAGAGAGATAGTCTAATAAAAGGCAAAGGTAACAGTATTTCGGGAAGCATGCATCATTTGCACAGTATAGGTAATAAAACTCTTAACCAGTGCATGATAACAAAGATTTTGATATGGATGTTTAATTTTCTACCCTGACATTCTTAACTAGACACAATAAATAGGCTGAACCTTGCCAATCTGCACTCCAAGCACAGAAATATGTAAGTAAATCCACCAGAATAGTAAAAATAACATTTTATAGGTGTAGGAAATATATGATGAAGGTATAAATAGAGACTAGTTACAAATAACTCATAAATGTGGTACTGTTAATATTTTCTTCAGTATTCACAAAACAAGAGAAGGAACATTTATCAGAACTATGCAGTAGTACTACCCAGGGTCATGTTGTTAACCCAGTTTCTTTCAAAGAAGAAAGATGACCCTCCAGAGAAACAAATAAGTAAAGCATACTAGCAATGGGATTTGGTTAGATTCATCAACAAATTCCAAGACAACAAGGAATGGAACTGGTAGCACCACTGACTGACTTTTAAATAACTTTTGTGAGGTTAGTAATGTTCCTTATGAAAGGAAGAGAACAGATGTGATTCCTTCTCATAGATGTTAGAGCAAGACAGAGCCAGCCTGTTGTTTCTTTACTTCATATGTTGCACAGTTAGGGAATGACTGTTGGAGGGAAAAACTCTGGAGCACCTGGAAGGCTGTGCAGAACCGAAGGCACCATGGATAACACAAAGGTCATGGCAATAGTCATTCTAACCTTAATAGATGTAAGGATTAGATAACCAAGGTATTAGATAAGAAAAAGATAGTGGATGTTTCTGTTTAGACTTTGGCGAGGTATTTGATGGTATTCCACATTTAAGGTTAGTGAACAGATTACAAAGGCTTGGAATATGTCCTATGCTCTATGTTGGCGGCATCAGGAAACACTACCTAAGAGGTAGAACATGTATTGTTAAAGTAAAAGGAGTTCACTCAGCTGAAATGGTACTGACCAGTAATATACCACAAGGGTGATCACTGAGGTATAAGACTTTTCAATACTCTGGTTCTTTTGCTCTGGGGTGCCTTTTTCAGTGGAGTTTGCATGTTCTCCTGTGTGCGTGGGTTTCCTCCGGGTACTCGGTTCTCCTCCCATTCAAAAGACATGCATCTGGAGCATTCCTCCCGGCCCGCTGAAAACAGGCTCTATGGAACCTAGTCGGACATTCCCGGTCAACAAACGTTAAATAAATAAATAAATAAATAAATAAATAAATATAAATGACATGGAACACCTGGAAGTAAATGTTATTTTTGATAATGAAATGAAGTTATACAGAAAGGTTGTGAAGAAACCTGGAAAGATTGAGAAGTTTGCTTAAAACACACCATCTTGAAATCTATGTTAAATATACTAGAACTGAGAAGCTGAACCTAACGAAGTGAGTACAGAGCTGAGAGAGCTTTGTAACAGCAGTAACAGAGGAAAGGGACTTGAATGAAGTTTTATCAAGTTAGCCAAAAGTAGGGAGAGTGATAAGGCAATAAGGCTAGCTGATGAAAATCTTTGATGTATTGAAAAAGGTATAATGAACAGGAAACATACAGGTATTATCCATTTCATTATAAAGCTTGGCAAGTCTTTGCTTATAGTAATGTGTACAGTTTTAGACAGGGTAGGAATTTCTTGAGAGAGCAAAAAATAGAGATTGGCATGAGAATACAAAGTAGGTGTTAATTTCTGGTAAAATAATGTTTTCACAGAAGAAGACGTGAAAGATTGGAGAACTCCTGTTGTAGAAGTAGTAGGGTCAGAAACAGTGACTGAATTCAAAAAAAGGTGTGTGTTCATGGCAGGGACAGTCCTACACAGTGTACTGCTATCTACACCATACATGCATTACTCAGCCTTAAGAGTATATGGCAAATGAACGATAGTATGTTGAACTCTGACCAGTGGTTTGCTACATCAAAATGGAGGTTCACACTGTACCACTGGAGAGCAATGCTATAACTACTGGATTCCCCAGATTTCATATACCTCACTCCCATCCCAGTGGTTATAGTGTATGTTGATTAAAACTGTTGTATTCACACTCACCATGATTTCTATGAGAGACTAATAATATTACTTTGGTTTCACTACCCCTTCCCACTTTCACAGTAAACACTGACACCTGGCAGACCACTCTCTCATGCTTAGAATAATGAAAAACACGTCTTCCAGGTGCCATGGTGGAATAGCTCCTTTATTCAACTAAAATCATAATTACCAGTAAATGCTTTCTTCTCTGTTCTGAGATGAAATTCAGGCTCTCAGGCTTTGTAATGAGCAGGTCTAATGCAGTTCCTGCTAGTACTCAAGAAAGAGGGAGAGAGAGAGAGAGAATCTAGTTTGGAGCTATTACTCAGGAGAAAAGACTGTAAGTGGCCATTGTGACAGAAAAATCTTCCATTTAGTAGTATTTAGATGCTGTAATTCACATCAACTGTAGAGCAAAAACTAAGCAATACAGATGTGCTAACACTGTCATAGAAGGTGCATAATGACTTGATCGACCAAGAAGGTGTGGTCATCAATAAATATGAATGCTATCATACCCAGTCTGCATTTTTACCTCTTTACTGAGCTGGAGTTCCTCTAAATTCTGTGGACAGATTTGTACTTTTGTCCCTTTTCCAAGATGGTAGTTTTAAAGTAGCCAGCATTGTCTGCCTAGGATGGTTGACATAGTATGGCAGATGACTCCCTCCCTTCCATAGCCAACCTTTCCAGTGACTGAGCTGAGAGTCAAGATGGGATATGTTCCAGGTCCTATCCATTTTATTCCTGAATCTTTACATGTGCTGTATAACAAGTCTCTCCTCCTTGGTGCTGTTTTGTCTTGTCTTGCAACCTGACTATTATATTCAGAGATTGCCAAGACAGGGAGGGATTTAAAGACTAAGCAGTGATCCACTTTAAATAACTTATGAAATTTAGTGTGTAGGAGGGAATAAAGGTGATTTTCATAACTTAATTCCTGTGCTTTGTTTATTCTTTTTTGAGATATCTTTTTATTCTGTAACTGAGCAAGTTGCTTAACTGATTGCACAAAGCTGAACTACATTAATTCATTGAAGTCACCAAAGAGTTGTAAAAGAAAATGAAGATCAGTATTGCCCTGCAAGTATTTTCCTTGTCACATTCAAAATTCATGTCCTAAATGTATAATAGTGCCTAGCTTTTGATCGTGTTTTCCATAAGTCTAAGCAACTACTTAGTTGGTGTATACTATTTTCTTACCTCATGATACCATCACACGTTTATTAGCATTTAAGTTTTGTTATTTCTTGTGATCCATTTGTGTATGTAAGCAGAATGTCTTGGAGACTAGTAATAACAGAGTCCAAGTTATAGTCCTCTGTTTATATACTGTCACATGTAGGATTTTAATGCTTTCATTAAAAAGTCTTTCAGCTTTTCCCGCTGTGGAACTCCAGTCCGCTAATAATTGGCAGTGGATTTTTATGGTGCCGAGTTGCCAGCCCGATGCCCAACCTTCAAAGGAGGCACACCCATTCACACACACACACCTACTTGCATGTCTTTAGACATCACTCGACCATGGGGAGGACATGCAGACTCCACTCAGAAGGTGCTCCAGCTGAGAATTGAACTGGAGAACCTCTTGCTGTGAGGTGACAGTGCTAACCACTGCACCACTGCAGCCTATTTTAGGTACTAAATAGAAAAGCCCAAGTCCCAAACCTTGGTATGATTAAATTATTTGTTCACGTTTGCACAGTATACATTTGGAGTGTCTGGGAAACAAGCCTAGTCAACAGGAAATAACTTGTTTGCATCTCTTGGGTTTTAACCCACTAAGGAATGGTGCCATATAATGACTTAAGTAATTGCCTGCTTAGTATGTGACTGTAGTTTCCACTTCTGCTCTATCAGTACTGTATAACTTATTCACAAACTGGAGTATCTTACTTTTCATAGCAAATTCTTTTTGACCAGCTAAATACTGTGGTGACAGATTATTTCTGTAACAGACATTTATGCTAAACAAGCTCTGGTTGTTAATAATTGTGTCTTTGCAGACTGTGCCTTAGTCTGCTAATTAGGAATCTAAACCATTTACATTTCTGATTAGCTTATTGTACCAGTTGACTACTGGGTCACTCCCGAAACAACTTGCTTACAGAAGAAGCTGAACATCACACATAAGGTAGGTAAGTAGCTAGTACTTTGAGACATACTTAGGAATGTGTAATTGTGCTCAACTGTAAAAAATATCCTAATGCGACACTTCGGGTAATGTAAACAGGAGTTTACCAAACGAATCTGCAGGATTTCATGACCGTTCACAAACTTGTTTCTGTAAATGAAAAATTTAACAAGATTGTGTAAGTAAATTATTCTTAAAAGCAGAACTAGTTCTGTTTGGAATAGGTTCTGCTTTTGAAGAGTATATCTCTGTAGAAATCATCAGCAAAATACACCCAAAACCAATGCTAGGTCAGTAGTTAAAACCAAAAATTTACACATAAATGTACACACAAAGTTCATCTTCAATGAGATATTCATAATAGACCCATGCCCTTGAATGTTTGTGACTCTTTAAGATACTCTGCAGAGTCGGATCATTGTCAAATGGGGCCCTAGTCAGGGTAATAAATTGGGGCCCCTCCAGAGCAGCCCCTCCTGCAACAACCCCCTCCCCAACCAATCCAGTGTTCCTTTAATTAGCTGTTTCTCCCCAGTTACCATAAACACTGTTCAAACCTATCAGTGTGTATACTGTTTTCTTATTTACTTCTACAATGATTACAGATATTGAAATAAAATGGCACAAACATTACTAGCCATTTGCTAAATGAACAATAGTCTCAGAATGAAAACAGACTTAACATGAACAGTAAACTTCTCTGCCATTAAAACCCACGTTTATTAAAATGGCATTAAAACCCACATTCAAATAAAATGCATCTGGTCAATGGAGAATTAAGTTCACATTTGGGCTGCTTTCAAACCATGGGCTACTTGCATACATTTTTAGGGCCATGCATACATGTACGTGTTCTTTGATTCACCTTTCTGAATGTAAACATTATATTGCTTGTATAATACAGCACCACTTGTTAGAGTGTGTTTTAAATTTGTACTTTTGAACATTTTTCTAGTGTGCAATGAAACAAAATGTATGACCCAATAATGACAAAACTGCCCATTTGAGAACCTTTCAACCCACTCAGACTTTTGTCATTACAATCCACCAGTATCAGTCAGTAAGCACAATCTCTGCAGAAGTAAAAGTCATCTGAATAATTCCACATTAAAGAGATCTGTAACTAATGAAGAGGTTGCTACTGGCAAACAACTTCACATAAAATTGCAATAGGGAATGACCGACAAACTGACAACAAGTTCATAGTTATTAGACATCTCATGCAAAGGAGGACACACTCAGGAGTGCAGAACACCTATCCCCCTTAAAATGCACCAAATAATCTGCAATCAAAAAGGCACTGCAATATCAGCATTCAATACATGGTGTGGAAGCAGAATCCACAGTCTTCTGCACCAAAGGCAATTATGTCATTAACACTTCTTTCAAATTCTACACCACAAACAGTGACTGCCATTTGCTAAACAAAACCATTAGTTGCACATTGAAAACATACTTAGCATAAGCAACAGTAAGCATCTCTTTGCTTGAAACTCACAATTACATGAAAATGCACTGAAACCCATAATTCTCTGAAAATGCACTGAAACTCAAACTCACAATTCCATCAGCAGTCTGGTAGTTGGTATAGAGGATTCAGGCTCTTGTCTCCACAGAAGCTCACAATTTCTTCAGCAGTCTGGTAACTGATGTAGAGGATTCAGCCTGTTGACTCCTGTAACCAAGTTACATGGTCAAGTCTGATCAAGTTAATGGACTAACCTGCCCCTCCCCCAACTAGGGCATTACATACTATACCTCCATACCGCTCAACCTCTTAGCACAAGAAATCTGGACAAAGCCCAAAATAAGGGTGGGGCAAAGGCCCCAAAATAGGGACAGATTGTAAATATTGTTCTTATAGGCTTAGAAAGCTGCTCAAATAACAGCATTTGTCTTTAGCATTCATTTTCTGAAGGAAATGAAACCTGAAACTCAAATGTATGGCATTATTTAGTTATTTCAATCCTCAGTGATTTGCCAGAACACCATACATTTTATGAGGAATAGGCCAAAAATATGAGGTAAAAATCTGGACAGTTGAGAGATATGCATACATTAGAGAGTTGATTATCCAAGCTAATTGGGACCAGGGTAGTTTGGATAATCAAACTTTTTGGATAATCGAACATACATTGAATTGGATAAAAACTTCTAAAATCTTGTTTTTTCTGCAGTCAAGGAATACACTTTTCAACTATTCAGCAAGTCTAGTGGACAATAAAGAATATTTTTTTCACAGAAAAGCGGGCTACAAGTTCAAAAAACACGTGCAAGCTAATATGTATAACGTTTACATATTCAGACTATGAAAGACTTTGGAAGGCTGGGTTTGGATAATCAATGTTTGGGTAATCAACTCTCTACTGTACCTCTCAACCTCTTAATGCAAGAAATCTGGACAAAGCCTAAAATAATGGGGATACAATAGCCCAAAAAATAGGGCTAGACCTTAAATAGTGCTCTTTTTAACTTAGAAAGTTGCTAGAATAACAGGATTTGTGTTAACATGCACATTCTGAAGAATGTGAAGTCTGAAACTCATATATATGTCCTTACTCAATTACTTCAGTCCTATGTGATTTGCCAGAAAACCACAAATTTAATGAGAAACCAAAATTATGAGGCTAAATCTGGACAGTTCAGAGGTATGTTAAACACACACACGCATGCACATACACACACCTACTGCTCTCACACAAACACCCCTACCATCCCTCTGCTCTCATATGCGCGTGCGTGCACACACACACACACACACACACACACACACACACACACACACACACACACACACACACACACACACACACACACACACACACCTTCTCTCTGCTCTCTGTCACACACACCTAACTTCTCTTTGCTCTCACGCATGCACACACACACACACACACACACACACACACACACACACACACACACACACACACACACACACACACACACACACACACACACACACACACACACACTCTCTGTGCTTTCACACAGCAACACATACACACACAAACACACCTTCTCTCTCATACAGCAATATGCACACACTATCTCTCATACAAATAGAATGGCTAGTTTACATTACATATACATACATATGCATATAAACACTTTCTGTCTCATACAGAAACATTGGAACTGCTAGTTTAAATTATACACACACATGCACACACACTCACCTTCTCCATAAATGTAGTTTAAATTCTGTGCGCAAGTGCGGAATGGGATTACATACATGTTGCACACATGGTCCTCCTTAAAAGAGAATACTGTAGTGTGAAGAAGTATTTTTTTTTATATTGAAGCCTCCTGGACAGAGTGGGACCCCCGTAGACACGAAGCCCCAAGTGACTGCATATGTCACCTAGTGCTGGATCCACCTCTGATACTCTATAGTGTGACAGCTTCACATTCCAAAACAATGACTCTCAACAGTTCTGAATTGACAAAATTTATGGATTTGCTCATCAAGATGTGTGAGAGGTACTTTATTATTATAAATCATAAAATGAAAGTGGCACTGTGCGATTCTCTCTTCTATTTAATTCCCATACTTTATACTGTATTTTAAATGAACAGTTAGGATTTGCCTTGCAGTGTTAAAATAAGTGCATCTATTTGGAATACATTTAAATCAGATGATTCTTTGAGTACCACTGCGGAATTTGCCAAATAGTGCATTGCCAGCTGAATCTAGAACAGCAGGCTAGGAGCAGTCACTGAATCCCCAAATGACTTAGCTATCATCCAGGAAGGTTCATCTTAAATAGATAACTGGTGCCAATATCGCAGACTGAAACTAAATACCGAAAATGCATTATCATATCCTTGGGAAGTTATCTACCCTAGGGAACTACCACATTGACAATATGCCCGTATGAGTTTATCCAGTTCTTTGGGATTTGGAAACCTATGTGAACAGTGACCTAACTTTCAACCAACGTGATACATTGTCATAAGAAAGACCTTTCATACTGTACAGCTTATTAACAAAGGGATTGTGTCTAGATCTAGGGATGCCATTTCCCACTCAGCCCCCATTAGTCCAGTCATGGAGTATAATACCCCTTTTGGCATGTGTCTGTCCCCAGAGCAGTAAATTCATATTGATGACAAGAAAAAGTCCAGCAAATAGTGTAAGAACTTTGATTACACAATCTTTCTACTACCTGAAAGATAATGGCCAGTTATTTAGCCATTGCTGAGATCTTTCTCAACAGATTAGCAGCTGCCTTTTGTCACTCCAAAGAACATGATGCATCCAGTGATGTTCAACTCTTCCATCTTTGACACCTCAAGTAATGCAGCTCATGACTGCACTATGGCTTTAATTCACACAGGAGGGTATGACATACATGATTTGGTGCCATATAGTTTAAAACAAAGGCTAGAGACCTGTTAAAGTCATTTACCACAGCAACTACACCACTAATGCCACCTGTCTGTTGGAAATGGAGGAATGCAGAAGAAAACTGATCAAAAGCAAAATTAGTGGTGTTATCACATTCCATTAGTTCAAGATGAGGAGGACTAAAATTGAGTACTTCAAGACTGAAGTTCCCCAGGAAGTAGTTGGAACATGGAGATAACTCCACCATCAAGACAAAGGTTTTCACATTCACTAGGAAAATCAAATTTATGTCCTAATGCACTGATTGCAGAGGTGATAATATGAGCAAACCTGAATATCTTAAAACAACAAAAAAAAAGTGATGCTAAACACTAGGAGTCTTAACATGAAACTGCACTCACTGGAAGCAGTCCTCATCTTGGAAGACTCTGACATCTGTGCAGTCACGGAGACCTGGCAGTGGAGAGCAGCCCAGCCATACCAGGTTACACCTCCTACCACACATTCAGACCATGAATGTAAGGCATGAAAAGTAAAGGAGTCGGTGTATCAATATTCATTAAAGATAAATACACCTCCAGATTGGATAAACAGTATGATTCCCTGGAGTCACTTGAGGTGCAACTAACTGTTGGTAGGACAACTATTCAAGTCATTGCCAGCTACAACACCCCCTCCATTAATCAAGACACCCACTCTGCTACTTGGATCTACTGGAATTTATCAAGATACATCTGAGCACCATGGTTTGGGGTTATTTTAATTGCCCATCCATTGACTGGGTGAATTACTCATGCTCAAACTCACAGGTTCCTTAAGTTCATTAACTCCAATGCCCTGGACCAGTTGGTGGACACCCCAGCTGTGGGCGACAACATCTTGAATCTGGTGCTTACCTGTATGGGGGACCACTGTAGCATCCCCACTGTGAGGTCTTCCCTTGTCTTACCTGACCACAAATCAGTCTCATTCAAAGTAAGTATCACACCGGAACCTCCTCCCCCAGCAGCAACTAAACAAAATAACTTCTCCAAAGCAAATTATATCCTTCTAAGGGATGGTATAAATAGCTTTAGTGCACCTCCCCCCTCAGATGGAATTGGCAACTATGCTGGGCCCTACACCAGTGCTTTTTACAAACATCTGTATAACTGCATTGACATGTCCATACCTGATAGGACCAAAACAAGCTCTTCAAGGAAGAGCAAAACTGCCTGCTGGAGAACTGCTATTAACAGGCTTTACAACAAAAGGAAGAAATTGTTGTCCAGAAGTAAGAGGGTGTGTGCCCTAAACTGGAAACACTCCTTCCTCAGCTTAAACAAGCAAATAAGACTTCTAGTGAAGTCCTCCAAAGCAAACCAAAAATCCAAATTAGCGTCCTCAGCTAAGAACAACCATAAGGCATTCTTTAGCTACATCCATAGCCTAAAAGGTAGAACCCAGATTTGTGCCAAACTGGTAGTTAATGATACCACATACACTGACCTTATGGACATAGCAAACTTGTTAGCTAACAGGTTCTGTGAAAACTTCATTCCCCTGTCCCCTGTCCCCACCACACATACCCCATGACATTCCTTCCACCTGTCCCCCACCTTGTATCTCTAGAAAGCAGGTAACAAATGCCCTCTTTAAGGCCAAAAACACAGCATCTATGGGACCTGATAACATTGCAGGCTGCATCCTACATGGGCTCCAACAGGAATTAGCAACACCATTGGGTACTCTTTTCAATCATAGTCTAAACACCGACTTCATCCCAGCTGAATGGAAAATGGCCACCGTTATCCCCTTGCACAAGGTTGATGTTTCCACTGACCCCGGAAACTATAGACCTATTAGCCTGATTACACTTACCTGCAAGGCCATGGAGAAAAATCATCATGGACCTTATCAACAAAGATATAGATAATCTTCAAATACTTGACCGTACTCAGTTTGGATTTGTCAAAAGAAGATCATGCCTGTTAAACCTGGTGGATGACTTTGAGACAGTCACCAGAGCCCTGGATGAGGGGAAAACTGTGCATACAGCCTACCTGGACTTGGCCAAAGCTTTTGACACTATCTCCTACTCAGGCACTATTGACAAACTCACCCAGCTAGGTATCAACCCTTTTATCATTAGGTGGGTCACTAACTGGCTCACCAATAAAACCCATATAGTCAAAATAGGAGAATCCACCTCCAACAGCAGATCCGTAACCAGTGGTGTTCCACAGGGATCAGTCATGGGACCTCTACTGTTCAGGATCTATTTCTCTGAAGTACAAGCAAAAACTAAAGGACTGTGACTGACAAAGTTTGCTGATGACTGCAACTGGGAGCAGTCATAGAATCCCCAAATTATGTCAACATTATTCAAGAGGGTCTTACACAAACAAATGATTGGTGCCAAAGTCATGGCCTTAAACTTAATGCAAAAAATGTATTACCATCCCTTTTGCTAAGAGTGATGTTTTTGCTAACGACCACATCAATGGAAACACCCTAAGTATGCACTCAGTGGTAAGAGACCTGGGCACACAGGTTGAAAGTAAACTTATTTTTGATCATCAGGTCTCCACAGAGGTAAGAAGGGCATTCTATATTGCTCATCTCATAAGTAAGGGCATTGCCTCCAGAAAAAAAGAGGTTATAACCTAAATCAAATGAATACAGTCACCACAGTGCCCAGACGTCCGCGGAAATGTGAATTTATTAATAGAATTAATAAGATAAAACAAGACTTAGCGCTTTCGCCTGCATCCACATAGGCATCATCAGAGTAGTTTGATTTTCATTTTACTAATCACCTAGTGTGATTATTTTGTGGTTAGAAGTTATAACCTTCCTGTACTCTTCTCTCATGTGGCCAGTAATTGAGTACAACACCCCTTTTGGTATGTAACTTTCCAGGCACCTGCAGCAATTGGAGACCACAAAAGTTCCTCACAAGGAGAATTCAAGGTATTCAGCATCTGTCTTATGTGGATCAGCTGGAATCACTGTCACTTTATTCCATTTCATACAGAGTACTCAGAGGCAACCTCTGCCTTGTGCATAAGGCAATTTCTGACTCTGCTTTATTGGAAAGGCTGAATATCCATAAGTCCAATGGCGGCTCATGGGTTATTCACTCTAAAGACCTTAACCTGGTATGTGACATTAATAGAACATGCTGGAGGGACAGATTTGTCTCCCAGAGGTTACCATACCTGTGAAACAAACTCCCAATTCATGTGAAGCAGAGTACCTCTTTAATATTTCTGACAGAGTACGGTGTAAGGGATTTGTCAAAACTGTGAACTCATTACATCCTATCAAAATATTTTCCCATTTATCTTTTTCTTCCCCATCACACCTCCAACATTTGTTACCTATCTGAAAGAAAATTATTTGAAATCTGCTTTGGATATAAAAATACCTATGCAAACACTTCCAAGCAAAAATCCTAAACCTTCCTGACTTTGCTGTAGACTTGAGAGCCAATCAGATGTTATTGTTCCCTTGTAAATTGCTTTTCCAGTCTCTTTTCCCAATCTTTTCTAAACTTCTCTGATTCTTACAGTTATCATGTAATACATTATATGCCCTTCTAATTATCTTTTTTTAACAGCAGCTTTTCTTTTAGATTTGAATAAAAATTCTACAAGAGCATTGTTAACTAGACCCCATGGCTGGGCTGAACATTGCCATATTGCTTTCTTTTGAAAGCGAAGGTCTGAGCAGAAGAAATGTAGACAGATCTCTTAGACAAGTAAAAGTAACATGTTGTACAGGCATGTTAGAGATATAGTAAAGATAAAAATAAACTGAGTGGAAAAGATATCTTTTGAACGTGGCACAATTAAATGAAACTTTTGCTCAATATTCAGACCTGTTATTTTCAATAACATTGTGGTAGCACTACCCAGGATAGCGTGGCTGCTTCTGTTTCACAGAGGAAAGAGCTCAAGGAAAACAAATAAAATATATAAGCAATGAGCCTTAATTGGATTTATCCTGAAATTCTAAGACAACAAAACATAGAGCTAGTAGTACATCTAATTAACTTTATGATAATCTACTGGAAGTGGGTAAACAAACAAGCTTAATATAGGTAGTCTAAATTTAATAAATGTATTTGATATGGTAATTGGGGCATTCTATAAGAAACAGATAATGGGTGTTTCTGTTTAAACTTTAGCAACGTATTTGTTGGTATCCACATTAAAGTTTAGTGAACAGATTATACAGGCTTGGAGTGGCTCCTAAGAAAACACCACCTAAGAGGTAGAACACATATGGTTAAAGTGAAAGGAGTTCACTGAGATGAAATGGTGCTGAGTAGTGATATACCACAAGGCTCATTACTAGGGCTAAGACTTCATTATAATTGACTTTGCAAATGACCCGGAAGGAAGTATTATTTTTATGATGAAGTAAAGTTTTGCTGTACAGAGGCTGAATCTGAAACTATAGCTATAAATTGATTTAGGTTTTACAGTATCCATTGTTACTTCTCTAAGCACTTAAGTAGATTATTAACATTGCTCTTCTAATTCTGGGTTGTAGTCACTTTTCAAACTAAAAACAAAAAGGCAGCTTTGGACAGTTGTGTTAGTTGTAACCAGAGCTTCTGGTAATTAACCGAGATCCCCCTGGTATTTTACATTACACAAGTAGTCAGCCATCTTAGTCTTTGGATAGCTGGAAGCTTGGAAACAAGCATCTGAACTGCATTTTGAAGTACATTTAAACTACATTTAAAATACTGCACTTATCTTACCATTTAAATCAGTTTTGAGTGTTGTGTTTGCTCTTTATCTGAGATTAACACTATTAATTTAAGGCATTTTTATAGTCTTACAGTACTTCTCCTGTGGTTTCTTTGCTGGGCCTAGGTTCTGAGTGGGCCTTCATTTTATTGCATTTTTAATAACTGTCTTGTGGATTTATTTAACATCCACTTGCCCTTTTCCTGTTGTACTTTTTAAACTTGGAGGCTTTTGAGCTGTCTGCACCTACTTTATATCTGAGCTTGGAAGCTCCTCCCAGTTTCATCTTCTGTTTACCTGGCCCTAGAAGCTCCCCCCAGTCTTCTCTCCACTGCTCATCTTACTGGTTACTGACAGAAGAAACTGGGAGGGCTCTTCCCTTAGACTGTTAGTGTACTTTGAAATTGCCTTAAAGTGTGCATTCCTCATTGCTGGCATGTCAACTTTGAATCTCTTTGTAATTACTTGTAGCTAGCTGTTAGATTTTTTATGGTACTTTTTTCACTACTAGCTAACTAAAGTGTGTTTTTGCATTAAGAAAACTGGGATTGCAATTCTAGTGGCAGTAGAACAGTAGCCTGATCTGTTTGAGTTGGGATATTCAGGTAGGCTTAAGTGAAAATTACTTGTTATAGCTAGTTGCTTGGTTTGTTTCAGATACCTTTTCACTTTGGGCTAACTACATTGTGTTTTTTTTTCTTTAAGAAAACTAGGCCTGCAATTGTAGTGAGAGTAGAAACGTACCCTGGTCTTTCCAAGTTAGAAAACAGTAACCAAGCAAAACAGTTCATGTGGGCCATTTTACTTGGTTATTGGTCTGTTGTTCGGTTGCATGGTGACATGATTGGTTGATCTTGGTTCCAAGTTAGAAAACACACAAGGGGGATTAAAGTCACAATTACTTGTTGCAGCTAGTTAGTACCCATGCACTTTTGTCTAACTAAAGTGTGTCTTTACATTAAAAAGGCCGGGACTGCTATTTTAGTGGCAGTAGTATGGTAGCCTGGTCTGTCTGATTTGGGAAAACACACAGAGAGGCTTAAAGTGAGATTGTTTCATTAGTCAGTGGACTTTTTAGGGACTTAGTTGTTTGGTGTTAATCTGTACTTGAGAGCTACTTTGCTGTGCTTTTACATTAAGAAGTTCAAGGATCATCTGTCTTGTGTCATAAGCTGTTAAGTAGTGTCTCTGAGTTGGGAAGCATTCCAGGGACCTACAGGTGTAATTGTTTATTGGCCAGATAGCGCTGAAGTTAGTTTTTACCTTTTTTTTTGTCTGCTATAAATTAGGTGTGTGTGTTTGGAGCTGTTCACTGTGCAGTAGCAGTTAGCAGTACCCTGTACAGTAGCAAGCCTATAAAGCTAGTACTTAGGACTTTAACCTGTAACACAGAAAGGATTTGCATGGAGCTAAGCTTAGGGCAGCTTGTTAGTACATTAAACAGCACTAATGTCAGATTATAGCACTATCTAACATCTTGGTTTTACTTTAGACACTACTCAGGTAACCCATCTAAAGCAAAGTCCCTAAACCATAATTGCTCAATCCTAATGCAGGTCCTGACAACATGGATTTGCAATTTGCTAATGTCTTTGTAGCCATCTTGGTAGATATGTGCATCCTGAGACAATGTAGCAATTGTCTCATACTAAGACAACTTTCAAATCATTAAAGAAACTAATACAGTGTGTGAAAGATGTACATACATAACTTCCTTGGAGGCAAAACTCTTGCTTACTGTCAGGAACACGCACTACATTCTTCACACATATTGCTCACTACACACACCGACCTTCTTATGTTGAGGCACTTAAAGGAACCTTTCCAAACTTCAAACACCACCTAAGCTGTCAATCAACAACACCTATCTTAAGCAATCACTAAAGCCCACACCAAAAGCAGCACCCAGCTCCACACATAAACCTACACCCGAAGATCTCCCAAGAACAAAGTCCATAAGGCAAGCAAACACTTTACCTAGTACTCTTGTCATAGGAGATGCTATTGTACAACACACTGATGCCCCTCTTATATGTGTGGGCAAGGAGAAGATAACAGTTAGTTGCCTGTCTGGAGCTAGGATCTACAGTATCATGTATGCACTAAAGTCACTGCACCACAGATAGCAATATGGTTCTGTCATACTCCATGAGGATGTAAGTGACCTGAGACATAACTCACTAGGCTATATGAAAAGAGACATTATGGATCTGTTTAAATATGTGTCTCAGACAGGTACGTGCCTTGCACTGAGCAGCATTCTATCTCTACAAAGGATGATGCCACAGTATGAACAGAAACTGACTGATTTTTAATGATTGGCTCAGTTTCTGGTATAACTCCGGGGGGATCCATTATCTGTCAGCATGGAAGGACATAGTCAACAGACCATGTTGCTTTGCCAAGATTGGGCTGCACCTCCTCCTGCTAGGCTTTCAGGAATTGGCTAAAACTTTATCCACCACTTAGAGCTTTTTTTAGGCAATGCCCAAAAGACAAAACTACGAACATAGTGAAAAAGTCTTCAAGCAACCTTAACGTGTTACTGCTCAGTGAAAGGAGTCTAAACAAGATATTCCACAACCTACAAGCTCTTCTCACTCTGAAGAATATAGACAACTGTGCTGTTACAGAGACTTGGATTAAAGCCACAGAAAGTAGTCTGGCAGTGAAAGACTCCAGTGTTTTCCACACATTTAGACCAACAGCAGCAAAGACAGGGAAAATACGGAAGTGTCTCAATCTATGTTAGCAAAAAGTACAACTCCAGGTTGGTTAAACAGAATGATGACGTGGAGTTCATCTGCGTACAAGTCTCCATAGAAAAAAAGTTCCTTACCATGTCTTGGCCATCTACAGATCACCCTCTATTAACCAGGTAGCTTACAACTCTTACTTAGATCGACTAGAGGCAGTTACCATCCAATCAAATACCATTCTCATGGGAGACTTTACCCCTCTATAGACTGGGAAAATACACTGCCTCTAAGTCATAGGCACAACATTCCTCGACTTTATCAACACAAACACACTGGACAAGATAGTGTGCACTCCAACCAGAGGATCAAACATATTGGACCTAGTACTCATCAGCCTGGGAGAGCGTTGTACCCCTCCCTGTGTCACATACTCATTGGTGAGTTTGGACCACAAAGCTATCTCCCTTTAAGTAAAACTTAACCTGGAAAAAAACCCAACTAAACATGGAACAGTTAGGGACTATTCTAAAGCAAACTACATCCTATTAAACTACAGTTTGTCAAAATTCACATCTGCACCAAACCCTGACAGCAGAGCTACTTATGCAGAATTATTTGCAGGATCCCTGTACTAACATGTAAATGGCTGCATTGAGGCTGCTGTATTTAGCAGAAGTAAGCCCACATCTAACAATAAAAGCAAACCCCACTGTTGGAATCCTTACCTTAACAGGGTATATAACAAAAGAAAAAAGTCATGGCAAAATCATAAAGAACAACTCTCATAGAGAAAAGAGCTCTCTGATTCAGCTAACCAAGTAACTAAGAGATATTGTACAGTCCAACAAGGGCAATTAGTACATCAGCATAGCCTCCCAGGCTAAGGACAATTACAAGGCCTTCTTCAGCTATTTCAGGAACCATAAAGGTAGCACTCAGTAGTGTGCAGAACTGGTGGTAAATGACACAACCTTCACTGACCAGGGTGACATAGCGAATCTACTGGCTGAAACATTTAGCTCCACTTAAACCATACTAATCTGTGAAATCTCTTCTAACATATCCCTCCCAACTATTAACAGGAAGCAAGTCCTAGTGTTGCTCAGTATTGCCAAGAATACTGCTTCAATAACCCCTGACAATGTCACTGGTTGCTTCCTAAACAGCTTAAAACATGACCAGGCAAGATCATATGAGGAACACAGGATCAGAATTGCCAAGGCAAAGAAAGATCTTATTAAGCTTAATTCCGTCAGCTGTCTAAAAAGCAATTTCTAGAAAATAGAAATCAAAATCTAGGCTAACTGTATTTGAAGTACTGACAATTGTAAATGAGATAAAAAAATTGGAAGAGATATCTTTAGAAAAGGGAAGGAGCAAATTACATAGAAATAAGTAGAATTTGTGGGAACAATACATGCAGAATAATGTTCAATGCAGGATTAAGTTTTAAGAGAAAGCAGGAATTGAGCAGTGCTATGATGTGTTGGACTGAATTTCAGTTATAAAGAAAGAAATCTTGCAATTTATAATTTACGTAAATATAGAAAAAACATTAATATGGCTTGTTTTTTGTGCAGAACTGGTGGTAATTGATACAACCTTCAATGGCCAGAGTGACATAGCAAATCTACTGGCTGAAAAATTTAGCTCCACTTCAACAACATTAACCCTTGTGAGATCTCTTCTAGCATATCCCCTCCCACCTATCAAGAGGGAACAGGTCCTTGTGGCTGTCACTAAGGCCAAAAATACTACTTAAATTATCCCTAACAACATCACTGGTTGCCTTCTAAATAGCTTGAAACATGACCTAGCAGGACCATTTGAGGCACTCTTCAACTACAGCCTCAAAACAGGTTAGGTGCCAGGTGAATGGAGGGCTGCACTGGTCATCCGTCTTCATAAGATTAGGCCATTGACCGATCCTGAGAACTATAGACCCATAAGTCTGAGAAGTGTAATATACAAAGCCATGGAATTAATTATCATGGAAATGATCAACAAGGATATTGGCAACCTAAAGACACTGGAACCATTCCAGTTTGACTTTGTTAAGGGGTGGTCTTGCCTAATCATCCTGGTACACTTCTTCAAGAGGGTCACCAAGACCTTTGGATGTGGTGAAAATGGTGCATACTGCCTACCTTGACCTGACCAAGGCATTTGATACAACAGTCCACTCGCGTATTGTTGACAAACTCTCAGAATTAGGCATAAATCCCTACGTAACATGATGGATTGCTGGCTAGCTCACAGACAGGTCCCAAGAAGTCATAATCAGTGAGATTACCTTCACTAGGAGACCTGCCATGAGCAGAGTACCCCAGGGCTACATGCTGGGTATGTTCCTGTTTGGCAACTACTTCTCAGAAGTCAAGGCTAATGTCAAAGGCTTCTAGCTAATCAATTTCACAGGTGACTGTAAAATGGGAGCTATCACAGATTCTTCCCACAGCACCAACATTTTACAAGTGGTTCTAACACAAACAAATTACTGGTGTCAAAGCAATGGATTAAAACTCAATGTGAAGAAATGTATTATAGTGCCCTTTGGGAAATTGTCCACTCAACTAATTACTCCATTGATAAAAGAGTTGACTCGACAGTTAGGGATATGGGAACATATGTAGACATTAATTTGGCCTTTGACCAACACATATCCAAGATAGTAAGAAAATCATTGTATGTTACCCAACTCGTTAGCAAGAGTATGGCATCCAGGTCCAAGGAAGTTATAGTATCTCTCTACTCAGCTTGTATCAGACCCATCATGGAGTACAATGCCCCCTTTGGAATGTACCTAACCAGGCATTTACAGCATTTGGAATGCCCTTAAAGGTTCCTCACCAGGGTAATCCAAGGAATGAATACCCTGGCCTATACAGATCACCTTAATGCCCTAGCTCCTTACTCAGTGTCCTACAGGTTACTGAGAGGCAATCTATGCCTGGTATATAAACATCCTCAGATCCAGCTCTGCTGGATCTCTTGCACATCTGCAAAAAAAATAGCACCAGAAATACTAGATCCTAGGAGTCGAACTTTGCCTGCGACATAAATAGAACATGCTGGAAGGATATGTCTTTCAAAGGATCCCAGAGCTATGGAGTAAGCTTCCCATCTACATGAAACAGAGTTAATCCCTGACTATATTCAAATGAAACATTGCTCTAATCCCCAGCTAACATTCCCCCTCATAACCTTTAGCTAGCACCTTATTAACATACCCCACAATATATATAGTCATCCAAGGAACTCTGGGACAGAACTGTGTTGTGATGCACAGGTAGGCTTGTAAAGACCCCGGTGGTTGTTAGCCTAGTATAAATTGATGAACATGTGAAAAAAAACATGGCAAGACTGGGAGACTAGCCTAAATAATGACAACTTAAAATGAGTGCAAAACATAGTAGAACTGAGGAGCATAAACCAAGCAAAGTAGTATAGCACTGAGAGAGAGTACTAGCAGCAGTAATAGATGAAAGGGACTTGAATGAAGTTTTACCAGACTAGTAGAATGTAAGCAGAGTAATAAACCAGCAAGGATGGCTGATGGAATTCTTTGATATGTTGAAAGGGGCATCACCAATAAGAGCCACAGTGGTATTATCCATTTCTTTGTAAAACTTGACACGTCTCTGTTTATTGTAATGTGTGCCGTTTTAGATAGATAAATAGAAGGAACTCTTGTGAGAGAAAAATAGTGCATGACTTTAGAATACAAGGTTAAGTGTTAATTGGTGATACAATAATGTATTCACAGAGGAAGTAATGGAAAATTGGAACAGTCTTGCTCCAGAAGTAGTAGGATCAGATACCATGACTAAATTAAAAAAAAAAAAAAAAAGAGTGAGACAAGTTTAAAGTTATCCATAGTAGCAGGAAGAGCCCTAAACACTGCATTGCTGCCAACAATATACATGAGATGATCATCCTTAACAGCATATAGCAAATAAATGCTACTGTCTTAAGCTGTTGCCAGTGGCTACCACCTTAAACTTAGGTTTACACTCTACCTCTGGAAAGCAAAGATGTAACTACTGGATTTGTAAGATTTCATTTACCTCACTCTGGCCTGGAATATGACAACACGGTGAGGTATTCCATTAGCCTTTTTCTTTCAGATGAATCTCCTTTCTGTATTTGGTTAAGGAGTCCTGACTCTTCCTGCTGGATAAACATTTTGAATCTAATGAACATCCTATAAGCATAAAGTTTTAGTCCATTTAAGATAATATAGGTTTTGACAGGAAGTGAGTCTAAGGATCTCTATTTTCTGCTAGTATGTGTGTGTGTGTGTGTGTGTGTGTGTGTGTGTGTGTGTGTGTGTGTGTGTGTGTGTGTGTGTGTGTGTGTGTGTGTGTGTGTGTGTGTGTGTTTGTGTGCACATGCGTGTATGTATGTATGTCTGAAACATTTTCATTTTTTCAGAGGTCTGCTGCATTTTTTCCTGAAAAAGTGGCTATAAGTTTTGCGCGTTTTTTTGCATTTCAAGTCTTTGCTGCATGTTAGTTAAAAGAACAGCATTTTCACATTTCACGTACTTGGCGATAGCCTTAGTGAAAAACAGATATTATTTTTGTATAGCTTTTCAAGCTTATAGATTTTGGGGAGGGACTGCAAATCATGCAGTATCTGTAAAGTCTCCATTAAACAGTAGGCATACTAGGTCAGCCATGTTGTCCATATCTGCCATCAGGCTCCGTGTTTCTATAATTGGTAGAGTAAAGCAGGATGACCCCCTTTATCAGGCAGGATATTAAATTCTGAAATTAAAGAAATGCAGGTGGTTTGAACAACTGTAGGCCACAAAGAGACAGCCAGTGCCACTGTGCTATGTTAACTGTTGATACAAAGATAACAATTAAAACTGAATATACGGTCAGTGTTCTGGTAGAGTAATTTCATGTAGAGACATCTAGAAAAGTGACTTGTATTAGTAAATGACTTAAAATATATCCCATACATGTGATCTGGAATATTCTAGTAACATTCATTCATCAACGCCAAGAACATACTTTTTTCCCTTATGCAATGAACAGGTCTAGTGGACTGTGCGCTGGAACTCAGAAGAGAAAGGGAATCTAGTTTTGGATGTTTTACTGTTGAGAAATGAATTTAGGTGTTCATTAGAGAAAACTGTCTTCCCCTTAGTGGTGTAATTCATCACCAGGTTTAAAGGCAGGACTTAGCTGCACAGATGTGTTAGTGCTTTGCTATAGAAAGATCATAATAACTGACCAACACAAGGGAGTGTGGTCATCAACAAATAGGAATGCTGTTACTCCCGATCTGCATTTTTTGACTACCTTGCAGCAGCTCTCCAATTGTTTTGTTTTCCTGTTTTTATGGTGCCTGCCCTTTTTATCTATTTAGTCTCCTCTCGCCCCTGCTGATTCATTTAGCTTTCCCTTGCTGACTAGCCATAGCCATTGCCACCAAGATGGGCGATAGAGCCAAGCAGAGGAGAGCCATCATTTATTGTGGTTTGGAGACTCAGACTTCTCACTCGTCTGGTCAGGATACAACAGGTGAACATTTGTGGGTTCAGTTCAAGCAGCTTTATTACAAACAAACACATCAGAAATGAGGCTTTGTAACTTAAACTTAAATAAACGTATAAGTAGAACTGACTACTACACTCATACATGTTAACACTCTGGCTTTTCTCTCAAAATGGCACTGCTGACTGCACCTGCTCACTATTTATATACACATGCCTACACCTGGAAATGCTTCTTAAAGGTACATACACACACACTGTTCTACAGACTTTTATGACTTGTACCTACTCCTTCCCATATTTGGCAGCCACCATGCTGCATGCCCTGTTATGGTGAGCCATTGCTGTGTGCATACTTCCATTTACCTCTCTGCTCTGCTGGAGTGCACGCACTTCTTTCCTGAGCTACAGCTCTTCTGAGCTGTATGGGCAAATTGGCACTTCTTCTGTGTCTTATCCCAGATGGCACTTCTACAGTGAGTCTTGGTCAGCATTATCTGCCCAGGATGGTTGTGATAGCCTAGCTACTCCCTTCTCCCCTCCCTCTGTACCCTAGCCAACTACTCCAGTGTCTGGATTAAGAGTCAGACTGAGATCTGCTGGGTTATGCTCAGAGCTTCAGTCTATTTTATTCCAGAACATTAGCGTTTACTATATAACAAGCATATCCATCCTGCTGGTATTTTCATCTGGCTGTTTTTCAGTGTTACATTAGTTTACCTTGTATCACCACATGTATGCTATAGGTTACACACAATGATTCAGAGATTTGCTAGTCAGACAAGAATTTAAAGACTACTCAGTGGTCTGCTTTAAATATCTTAAGAGACTGAGAGTTTTGCAAGATGGAATAAAGATGTTTTCATAGTTTAACTACTGGGCTTTGCTTATTCTTTTTGTGAGATACATTTGTATTATGTGAGTGGATTAGTTGTTAGTTTGCACACCAAAGTGTTGTAAAAGGAAATGCAGTGATGTTCTGCTTGTATTTCCATATTATGGTGAAAAGCCATATCCTGGTATATAATGGTATCTATTTTTATTTTCTAGAAACCTTTAATAAATTAACATTTAAGACATATGCATATACATATTAATAGAAAAGAAAACCAGCCATATTAATTTTTTTATTAATATACAGTATACATTACACATGTATATTCTTTATTATAACAATTGTCATTTGGTTCAGCATAATATAAATTGCTCAATTCCTGCCTTCCCTTAAGCCTTACTCCTCCTCCTCATATATTGCTGCCGTATATTTCTGTGTAATTTGCTCCTTCCCTTTTTCCCAAAGATCGCACTTGTAGTTCTTTTATCACTTTTACAAAATTCAATACTAAGTTGGATTGGATTTTGATTTCAATTTTCTAGTAATTGCTTTTCTTGGCAACCAGTCGAATTAAACCTATTAAGGCCTAACTGTTTCTAGGTGATTCAGAATCTGTGTGCCAGCTCAAAATAAACATATCCTTAGTTACAGCCATTTGCTTCCACAATATTTCTAAAACAGTGCTATGTAGGGAATTTTTTAAATTTGCCAACTCATTATGCTCCAAAAACATGACCCCAGTCACCTGTTTCTTCCCATTATACCTCCAACATTTGGTATACATTTGAGGAAAATTTATTTGAAGTCTGCTTGCAGTATAAAAAATGTGTATACAAACACTTCCAAGCAAAAATCCTAAACCTTCTGGACTTTGTTGCATATGTGGGAGACACACCAAGTCCTCCCATTGTTTCCTTGTAAATTGCTTTTCTCTTCTTTCTTCACAATCTCTCCTAACCACCTCTGATTGATTCTTATAGTTATCATGCAACATTTTATATTCTTTACTAATTATCCTTTTTTAACAGCAGCTTCCATTCTAGATTCAACTCAAATGTCTACCAGAAAAGGTTTTTCACTTAGGATTTCTTTATCCCTTTCTCTTTGCCTACACTCTGATATCAACCCATATGGAACTGGCAGTTAGCAGTTGTGCAGGATTTGAAACTTTCCACCTTCATTTGCCTACTGTGTAACTTTGAGCAAGTCACTTAACCAGACAGTGCTTTGGGATAATTGAAATTTAGTGCTAGGCTCTTTAATAGTCTCCTTCACTATATGCCTTGCAGCTAAGTACCTATGAAAGGCAGTTTCTAACCTGAAGTCCAAACTTGTCTCTAGTTTCATGCTCCCAAAACCTTGGTTCCTTTGCCAGTTTTCTCCAGTAAATTCCATACCTCTCATGACTGCAAGCAGGGGTATAAAAGATATGCAGAGAGGTATGGAACTACTTCTGTAAAATTTTTAAGGTCACCTCCACGAAAATTGGGTACAATGTGATCCAAGACCATGAAAGTAAATGAGTGTGTGGGAAACTGTATAACATGAGTGGCTAATGCATTATTAGTATCAACTTTGGTGATATCTCGCAGATGTTGCATACTCCTAGCTTTAAACAACTGGTTAGTTTTACCTACATAGAAAGCTGCACATTTCTTACAGCTAGCTAGATAAACTAAATCTCGGGAAAGGCAGGTAGCATATAAATTAAAATGGAAGTCTTGGCCAGAAATAGGATGTGAGAAGCAGTTGCTGATGTTTATATAGGGGCAAGCTTTGCATTTGCCACATCTATATGTACCTTTCTTAAATGTCTGGAATCCAGTTCTTTATGAAACTCCATCTTTGAAGCACAGCATCCTTTTTAAATTCTTTTTGTTCTTGTAAATAAAACGTGGTTTCTCCCCTACTAGTACGAGAAACTGAGTGGATAATAAACCTTAGAGCTGATAGGCATCCTGGTATAAACAATATAGTACCACTGAAGCCTCTGCTTAAAAACAGACGCTTCAACATTTTCTGAACTTTTTTTTCATGACTTTATTTTAATGTCAGGAAGGCGTTTTCTTTGCAGCAAGAGCTATAGATTTAAGATGTTAAAAGGTGTGGTACACCTATTCAGTAGGATGTCTGATTGGATGGGACTATGCTTTTAAACTAGTGAATAGAGCTCATTTTTAGATCTGATGAAGGCTGAAGAGCTGAAAGCGCTCATCTTTTACTAGAGCTCTTGGATTTTATTCATTTATTTGTTTGTTTGTCTCTATTAAAGGAGGAAGTGATTCTTATTGTGGTGGCTTTTCCAGGCTTTTATTCAGTTTTCATATTTTATCCATGGACTGCCTTTAGCTGTATAGAGTGCTTTGCTTGTTTTATTTGCTTAAATTGGTTTATGCACTCCACACAGCACACGATGGGTATATGTACTGAAAGAAATAGGAATGTGTTCCAACAAACTTCCTTTGGGAATTCAGGTGAGCAGGTCAATCCACTTCTCACTTTGAATTTGGATGTAAAATTTGTAGAAACTGAAACTGCATTTAAACCTAATTTTAATTTTGACAAGACATTACATGAAGCAGAAAATGCTGCCTTTCATCTTAAACACCTCCAATGGCAGTGTTTTCATTTAGAGGCGAGCATCCATCATAAAATCATACCAAGAGGTATGCTTATAAAATGTATGCCGAGTTATGAAAATAGCCACCTCCAGCTATTAGCTAAGTGGCAAGCGTTAAATTTGAAGACTAGCTTTGCTTACATGAATCTTCTGATCGACTATTTTAAACCAGAAGATGAAAGTGTTAAAGAGCTAATTCAGAAAAAACAGAAAGAGTTGGAAGAAATGAACTTAGATGATACCTGTCTCATTCGGCTTGAAACACTACAACATAACTTAAATGTATATGATAATAGACTTAAGGAACAGAAACATGCAAATTATTGCATGATTCCAATGATTTTAAGTTAGGCCATATCTTTGAATGGCTTAAAGAAGATTTTAAATCTACAAATAGAGCTACAAATATTGATGGAGGTACAAATATGAGGAAACAAGTGACGTACTCGAGGACTGATTTGCCTACACAGACGGTGATAGGACAGATTGAGATTGTTCCCTCCCACATACCTAGTTCAGCCTCTGGGCTTTCCCATCCTATTCCTATACAGGAAATGACTAGCACTGCTAATAACTAGGATAATAACAGCATTACACCTTTGCAAAATATTCCAAATCCTGAAGGTGTGAATTTAAATATTGATAATTCAGCTACCTATTCCTCAGCACTTGCAGTTAGACCCAAAGAAGGTGTAATACATGCACCGATATTTCAGAGCCTACCGTTTTTTCTGAAGCAGCACACAGAACGCAGTTCCTGATCGCAGAGCAGAGAAAGAAAAAGAAAAAAACTGCTCCACTGAATAATGAAGCGGACAGCTTAGTATTTAATATTTCACAATTGTAGCTAAGTGATGAACAGATAGGTATTCTTAACAAAGGATTGAGTTTTATACCTTCTATCCATTCAAATTTAAATGAGTTTGGTCTTGACATAAGGTGGGCAGCCACGGTGGTGCAGTGGTTAGCATTGTTGCCTTACAGCAAGAGGTTCTCCGGTTTGATCCTTGGCTGAGGTGACTTCTGTGTGGCGTCTGCATGTCCTCCCTGTGGTCACGTGGGTTTCTTCCGGGTGCTCCGGTTTCCGCCCACATCCCAAAGACATGCTGTAGGTGGATTGGACACTAAATTGGCCCTAGGTGTGAGTGTGTGCATGCCTTCTGTGGAAGGTTGGGCACCGGGCTGGCAACTCAACACCGTAAAACTCCACTGCCAATCATTAGCGGACAGGTGATCCGCTGTGGCGACCCCCAACCAGGAAAAGCTGAAAGAAGAAGAAGAAGAAGAAGTCTTGACATAAGGTATTTTTGTAGAAATGTCACACTAAAAAGTTTTTTTGGTAATAACCAGTGAATAGAAGGTTCTCATTTTAAAAATCCTAGCACCTTTGTACCAGCGAATCCACCGAATGTCGAACTATTTGCTCGTTTATGTTAGAATGAGATTTATGAGCATAGGAGTCAAGGGGGTCATAAACAACATTTTTCTAATATGACGCCGGGAGAAAGATTAGCTCTAAATGAGCTTAAGGAGAATGAGATGATCGTAATTAAACCAGCAGATAAAGGTGGTGCCATTGTTGTTATAGATTCGACATGGTATGCCATTAAAATTGAATTAATGTTAAGTGATTCACACACATGCATTAAGCTTACCCAAAGTGAATTAAACTCCATCATCACTAAAGTGACTGATACTTTGGGAACACTCCTGCTTCAAGGGCTATTGAGTCAGGAATTGTTTGACTTTTTTAAGGTGGAATATCCCACTATTCCTACCATCAGCGGTCTACCTAAGATACATAAAGACCTGCACAATCCCCCTCTCCACCCGATTGTTGCAGGACAAGACTGGGTAACAGAACCTTTATCTATTTATGTAGAAGATTTTTTAAAAGATCATGTCAAATGGGCTGAGTAGGTCTTGAGGGATACAGGTGATTTTTTAGAATGTTTGCATTGTTCACTAGAAGCTGAAGGAATTCCCAAAGATTTACTCTTTGTAAATATGGATATTTGCAATCTTTTCATTGTTATCCCTAATCAATATGGGATAGAGGCCATCAGTATGTTCTTAACAGATTTGAATGCTAAGCATGACCTTATTTGTGAACTGCTGAGATTAATACTTGAATCTAACATCTTCACATACGGTGGTGCTCATTATCTACAGAACTGGGGAGTAGCGATGGGCACCCCCATGTGCCAACAGCTACTCAAATCTCGTATTAGCCCAATGGGAGAAGACCAAGGTCCTAGGTGAATTAAATCTTTGGTTGTATAAACTAAAATTCCATGACGTTTTTTCGATGATGTGTTTATTTTGTGGGATGGCAGTGTCCAAGATTTACTTGATTTTCAAGAATATTTGAATGGGACTACTGATTTCCTTAGGTTCACTCTCAATTATTCAAATAAAGAAATTGATTTCCTGCATGTACGACTCACCTGTGATGTGTATTTAGGTATAAACACCTGCATTTATCGTAAAGAGACATGGAAGAACCATTACCTACATAGAAATAGCATGCATCCTCATCACATTTTCAAAAATATCCTAGAAAATTAGATCATTAGAACTTCTAGGCTCTGTACAAGAGATCGTGATTTAACACAAGAAACTGAGCAGATACAGGGCTTTTTACAGAATAGAGGCTATTTGGAATGAGAAATTGTTATGAGAGCAGATAAGCTGGAGAATATTAGGAAAACAAATGGATGTCCTTCATTCAGGAAAAAAGATGAGATGAGGCAAACAAAAAAGAATTTTGAGAGAGACAGCGGATCTCAACAAGACTCTAAATTGTCTGTTGATCTACAGCTCTGACTCTTGACTAGTATGTAACACCATACGCAAGTACTGGCCAGTCTTGACAGAGAATGAAAAAATTAAAGAGATAGTGGGGGAGAAACCACATTTTATTTCCAAGAACAAAAAGAATTTAAAAAGGATGCTGAGCTTCAAAGATGGAGTTTCAAAAAGAATGGATTCAAGACATCTAAGAAAAGTACATATAGATGTGGCAAATGCAAAGCTTGCCCCTATATAAACATCAGCAACTGCTTCTCACATCCTATTTCTGGCCAAGACTTCCATTTTAATGGATATGCTACCTGCCTTTTCCGAGATTTAGTTTATCTAGCTAGCTGTAAGAAATGTGCAGCTTTCTATGTAGATAAAACTAACCAGTTGTTTAAAGCTAGGATTATGCAACATCTGTGAGATATCCCCAAAGCTGATACTAATAATGCATTAGCCACTCATGTTATACAGTTTCCCACACCCTCATTTACTTTTATGGTCTTGGATCACATTGGACCCAATTTTCGTGGAGGTGACCTTAAAAATCTTACAGAAGTACGAGAAACAGAGTGGATAATAAACCTTAGAGCTGATAGGCATCCTGGTATAAACAATATAGTGTCACTGAAGCCTCTGCTTAAAAACAGACGCTTCAAAATTTCTGAAAATTTTTTTTCATGACTTTATTTTAATGTCAGAAAGGACTTTTCTTTTCAGCAAGAGCTATAGCTTTAAGATGTTAAAAGGTGTGTTACACCTATTCAGTAGGATGTCTGATTGGATGGGACTATGCTTTTAAACTAGTGAATAGAGCTCATGTTTAGATCTGATGAAGGCTGAAGAGCTGAAAGCGCTCATCTTTTACTAGAGCTATTGGATTTTATTTGTGTATTTGTTTGTTTTTCTCTATTAAAGGAGGAAGTGATTTTGATGGTTTTTCCAGGCTTTTATCCAATGTTTAAATATTATATGTGAGAGTGTTCAATCTCGCCTTTGTTCTTACACATGGGTTCGGAGCCGATCCTCGGCTCCGTGCCGACTGCAAGCTCTGCATCGAGAAGAAGCTCGAGGACATCTAATACCCACAATCCCCCTCTGCCTTTACCTCAGATCTAGTTTGCCGCTGCTGCATACGCATCGCTGGAGGCTAGCTCGAGGCTTTTTACAGATAAGAATTTATCTATTCTGTTTAAATTTTCAAAAACTTCTTTAAAATCTAGTCAATTAAAGTTAGAGTACGGTGTGTGAGTGGATTAGAATTCTCGGTACCTTAGATTAGTTTAACTTAGTTTAACTAACGGGTATAGAGTTTTTCGGGGCCTACCACCCCTACTTGGATCACTTTTTGACTAAAAATTTGTTGTAGTCTTGCTTAAGCAATTGACAATCGGACTTTCAATTACCGGATTTGACATTGTTACTGGAATTGACTATTACTGGACTGGACTGTCTTTTTCTCTTGTCATTATGTCTGAGAAAATAAAATCTGGCTTCAAGCGTTGTCAGTGTGGCCAAAAGATGTCGGTCACAGACAACCACAGTTCCTGTGTCTACTGTCTTGGCCCTCTCCACTTACAAGAGGACTGCTCTATTTGTCACTCTTTTAGTGGGAGGGTCATGACAGATAGGCGCAGGAAACTGATGGATAGAGGATTGTTGAAACCCTCTTTCCAGGAGGCTCTGGATGCTTCAGACCAGGCATCCAAGTCTTCAAGGCGCCGGAGCCAAAGTCATCGGCTCTGAGCTCTTCGGTCTAGTTAGATCACCGGTTCCACAGACTTCGGGCCGAGTGTTCAACTGTTGGCAGTTTCGAGCCTCGAGTCTTGGAACCGTGACGGAGCTCCTCCACCGACTCTGCTGAGGTCGGCTCCGTCTTCGATCCCTTCGACTCGCTCTTCTAGGCCCCTTTCCGACACCGATGTGGACCGTGGTGCAGAAACTGATGGAGCATACGGCCCTATCCAAGCTTATCTCGGTCTCCTCTCAGTTGATGTCGAGACTTGAAGGCCTGCCACTATCTCCATCTGTTCTTCCTCCGAGACCTGTCCAGTCTTCGGAGCCGGAAGAAGCTGAACTGATGATTGTGGAGCCCTCGGTGCCAGAACCGTCTTTTCTCGGTCGGCACTTCACCTCGACTCCATCCGATCCGGTACTGGAGTCTCGGGCGAAGATCCGTCCTTGGTTCCGGGACCGAGTCGGACCGATGTTTCGTTCCGACGCCTCTCGGGCCTCGCACGGATCGACTCGGTTCCGTCCTCGGTCGGTGCCCCTGTTTCGGGATTCTTCCCATTTCTTCGGAACCGGGAGATACCTCGACTCGGGACCCGGGGCCTTCGACCTCATGAGGAAGGTGTTGTCTACGCAGACAACCACATCAGCAGGTACAGCTTCTCCTCCCACAAAGGACCGTTATCCTCCTCTGCACCCACGGCCACGCGCCGGGCACCAGTGTCTCAGCCAACCCTGGAGGGTGCCCCTCTTCCTCGGAGGCTTCTTGGATGCTCCCCGAAGAAGTCCCTAGGAAAAGACTGTGTAAGAGGAGACACTTGGATTCTCCACAAGAATCCTTGACATCTGATACTGACTTAGATGAGTCAGAAGGGTCCCCTAAGTCACCTTCAGAGGATGCCTCTTTTTCTGACATCTTGGAGATCCTAAAACAGAGAGGTGACTGGCAAGCCCTCCCCTTCTGAGGATGAGTCAGTTTTGCTGAAGGCATTTGGTGCCCGCCCTTCCTCCTCCTGGGTCACTCCGCCTTTGATGAGTTAATGGAATTAATTGCTCGAAGGGCGTGGGAGACTCCTGACACGGTGGAACCAGTCCCTAGGAAGCCAAATAAGTACATCATGGCACCACAGGACAAAGCTTACCTCACCAAAGGAGTTCCAGTAGACGCCATGGTGGCAGCGCCACGAAAAAGGAGATGTCGGAGTCTTCCTCATCTGTCCATCCACCTAACAAAGACTCTAGGACCATGGACAGATACGGGAAGCGCATTTTCAGTTCAGCGGCTTTCTCTATGCATTCCCTGAACTATTTGACTCATTTTACACGTTTACAGAGGGATCTAGTCAAAGAGTTGGGAGATACCCTCCAGGGTACTACAGATGCCGCTGTCTCAGAGAAAGTTACAGCGCATCTCAACACCCTTACGTCCATTGTAAACTCGTCCATGAGGCTGATATCCTATGCAGCGAAGGATCGAGTAGGGCAGCGGCTTCAGCGATTGCTCTTCGTAGGCAATCCTGGATGCGCTTATGTTCGCTGGAAGCCTTCAAGTCTTCCTTTACTAACGCCCCATTTGACGGAGCCACACTTTTGGCCCTAAAGTAAAGGAGACCCTTACCCGGTGTGAACAGGAGGGAAAGACTCTGTCTGCTGTCGGAGTCCGCTTTTCCACCCTTCCAGACCGCACCCCAAAGGGCAACGTGGGAAAATGTGGTTTCAAAACCCCAAGGATCTTTCCCAAACACACAGGGTGATGCCCCTCTAGAGGCAGAGGGGGCAGAGGTGGAAGACGCCGCCTGGCGGCAGAGGGGTCCAAAACCAAGGTGACAGGGATAATCTCCCTGGCAAACCTTTTCAGCACTCCTGAGAGGAGGCCCGACTGTCCTGCTCTGGAGGCAGTCGGGGGTCACTTAGCTTTATACCCTCAGGCCTGGCAAAATCTTTCTTCAGACAACTGGGTAAAAAGCATTGTTACCAGAGGTTACAAAATCCCATTTCTATCCACACCCATTCCAAAGAGAAAACTCCCAGATGTACCACCCCATCTGCGAGACCCAGCAGCTACAGAAATTTCAAAGCTGCTAGAAAAAGAGTCATCCAACCAGTCCCAGCGGACCAAATAGGATTCGGAACTTACTCAAGGTTCTTTTTAGTTCCAAAGAAAACAGGGGACTGGAGGCCGATTCTGGACCTAAGCCATCTCAACACCTTTGTCAAGAAGGAAAAGTTCCGAATGGTCACGCTTCAATCGATCCTTCCATTCTTACGGAAGGACGACTGGATGTGCTCGATAGATCTGAAGGACGCATACTACCACATCAAAATGGCCAGGGCGTCCAGGGATCATTTGCGCCCGGCGGGGACCCAGTCACTATCATTTTCGACCCCTCCCTTTGGGTCTGACTACAGCCCCAGGGTCTTCACCAAATGCATGGCAGTGGTAGCGCCTCATCTGAGGCCTAGGATTCCAGGTGTTTCCGTATCTGGACGACTGGCTCCTGTCTGCCACCACCAGGCGTCAACTGATACAAGCCAGGGATTACACCCTACAACTTTGTACACACCTTGGCATTTCAGTAAATTTCAAAAATCGTTGCTACAGCCATCACAGCATATCTTATTCATAGGAGCGAATTAGATACGCCAGTTAGTTCTAAAACTTCCTACAGAAAGAATAGTAGCACTTCAATTCAACATTTCCTTCTACTGTCGTCCAGAAAGTCCCCAGCAAAATTGTTCTGAAAGTTTTGGGTCTCATGGCAGCTTCCTCATTGCGATACCATTGGGAAGACTGCACATGAGAGTGCTACAATGGCTTCTGTTTGCACAATGGTCATTCCAACAACTTCCACTGACTCACGAAATATTGATAACGAAAACATGCAAATCACACCTAATGTGGTGGTTACAGACTTGCAACCTATCCAGCGGAAGACCATTTGTGCTACCCGCCAGCGACCAGCTTACAATAACCACGGACGCTTCCCTGATAGGGTGGGGGCATCTTTCAGGGACAGACAGTCCAAGGCGAATGGACCAATCTGGAGTACAATCTGCACATCAATGTTCTGGAGTTGAGGGCAGTGTTTTGGCGTTGCAACACTTTGCTCCCCTTCTTCCTCCAGGGACCATTGCAATTCAGACAGACAACATGTCCGTAGTCTGGTACATAAACAAGCAAGGGGAACCAGGTCTTACCAACTATGCAGAGAGGCCATGAGAATTTGGCAATGGGCAGAGTCCACGGTCGCTTTCTGATCGCAACGCACATCCCGGGTCATCCAACGCCATAGCCGACAGGCTGAGCAGGGCAATACTATTGCCTCACGAGTGGTCCTCAAACAGTCAGTTGCGAAGGATTTTTAAATGGGGCCAGCCTACCTGCGATCTGTTTGCGTCTCCAATGAACGCCAAATGCAGGAGCTACTTTGCCCTATTACCCTCCAGGGAAGTCCCCAGGGACGCGCTGGTGCACGATTGGCCCGGGTCTCCTATATGCTTTTCCTCCATTTCCCCTGATTGCAAAGTTTCTACAGAAAGCCAACAACCTTCAGAGGACTATTATTCTCATTGCCCCGTTCTGGCCTCGTCAAATTTGGTTGCCCTTTCTATTGCATCACAGCATTCGGGGACCTTGGATGCTGGACCCAGAGCCAGATCTACTGACTCACTCGTCAGGAGTTCCTCACCCATCTCTAGAATCTCTCCATCTAGCAGCTTGGCTGCTCCGCTTTTAGCCAGGTCGGTTCCCTTACATCGGTTCAAGATATTTTAGTAGCTTCTCATAAAGTTTCCACTACAAAGACTTACACCAGTAAGTGGAAACGCTTTGTCTTCTGGAGTCACATCATTTGGACCCTGTTACAGCTCCGTTAAACAAGGTTTTAGAGTTCTTGACTGAATTATTTCATGAAGGAGCTTCCCCGGCTACTTTAAGAGTACAGTTAGCTGCCATTTCTAACTATCACGTAGAAGAATGTGGTGCCTATTATGGCTCACAGACTTTGTAAAGCCTTTTTAAAAGGTTCTTTTCATATCAGACCACCAGTCAGAAGTCCGACATCACCGTGGAATTTAAACTTGTTGCTCTGTAAATTGATGTTGCCACCCTTTGAACCAGCTTCAAGTTGCACATTGAAATTTTTGTCATGGAAAACATTATTTCTAGTGGCCATTACATCTGCTAGACGAGTGTCTGAGCTTCAGGCCCTTTCAAACATCCTTATTTAATATTTCATTCTGACAGAGTATCCACTAATCCATCCTTTCTTCCCAAAGTTTGTTCTTCTAGTAATATTAATCAGTCCATTGAATTATCCACCTTCTTTAAAAAACACTCTAATAAATTGGAGTATATGTTGCACAAACTGGACGTCCATAGACAACTCAGATTTTATTTGGATAGAACAAAGATCACAGGAAATCTGATCAACTATTTGTAGCTTTGACAGCAGAAAGGGTCTAACTCTTTCTAAATGGCTAACTGACTGTATCACATATGTTTATGAAGCCTCTGACCAAACATTATCAGCAAAACCCAGAGGACATTCTACCAGATCAGTGTCTACATCTTTGGCTCACACAGCTCGCTTACCTTTAGACACTATTTGTGCGGCTGCTACTTGGGCTAAACCACATACATTTATCTCTCATTACAAAGTGGACAGGGTTTCTAGGGATAGGGCAACCTTTGGTTCCACTGTGCTCAAGAACGTTCTCCCTTGAGTTCCTCAGGATCATGGAGCTAGGGACGCTACCCATGTGAAAGAACAAAGGCGAGATTGAACACTCTCACATAAAGAAGTTATGTCCTTACCATAACCCCCCATGTGGAGTGGTCAGGCCGCCTTGGTTATTGCACTCCCACCCTTCCCACCCTTAGGAAGAACGTTCGATTTGGTGCCTGGTCTGGAGTATTCTCCTTCTGCTGTTGCAGTATTAGTGTTACTATCATACTCTTGGTATGTTTGTATATATGTACTTTTATGTATATAGTTGCCATGTGTTTATGTCTGGTTTGCTTGCAAACTAGATCTGAGGTAAAGGCAGAGGGGGATTGTGGGTATTAGATGTCCTCGAGCTTCTTCTCGATGCAGAGCTTGCAGTCGGCCGGCACGGAGCCGAGGATCGGCTCCGAACCCATGTGTAATAACCAAGGCGAGATGAACACTCCACATGGAACGTTATGGTAAGGACATAACTTCTTTATTCATTCACTTAATAGAGCAACAGATTTTGCATTAACCTGTATTTTCTGAACAAGAAGAAGCATTAAACTATTAAGGTATGCAGCACTGACTAATTGTAATCACCAGTGATTTACCAAAAAAATTAAAAGTGTTAGGAAGAACAGGGGAAAAATATGAGACAAAATCAGGGATGTCCTGTGAAATCTGGGATGGTTGAGAGGTATGATTTAGAGCATAATAATAAAAGAGCCTATATGCTTTACCATATAGAATTTTAATACTTTCATTAAGGTTACTAAACAATAAAAGCCCTAGTACCAAACATTGATATGATTAAATGCTTTATTCACAGTATGAATGTGGATTTTCTGGGAATCAGCCTCGGATCATCAAGAAATAACCTATTTGCATCGCTTGGCTTTTAACCCACTAAGGCATGATGCCATCCATGTGTACAGCAGTTTAAGTAATTACCTGCTTAACATGGGACTGCAGTTGACCCTTTTACTCTGTCATTACTGTATAACTGATTACCAAACTGGAATACTTTAATATTTAGTGCAAATTCTGAGGTGTCAGATAATTTTGCTAGTAGACATTTATACCTAACACACTGTGGTTGTTAATAGTTGTTTTTCTGGTAATCGTGAAATTAAGTCATTTACATGTTTAATCACCCTTGATATACCAGATGACTACTGGGTCATCCCTGAAACACCTTACTTACAGAAGAGGATAAATGGCACCAGTATGACAAGTAACTAGGTAATACTTTGAGGCAGACCTTAGAATTGTGAAATTATGTCAGCACCGTTGTAATAAAGATGCTGAAATGACACTATAGCTAATGTGAACATCTAATGCAAAACACTCAGATCATACGAAACCAAAAAACTCAGAAAAAAGTAGATGGTCTGAGTACACTGGAACAGGCTGTAAACTATTTAATTATTAAAACAAAACAAAATACAGGCGCTTTCACCCTGCTGTAGTGCTGGGCCTTTTCAAGTCCTTGTCCAGTGTGCCCGGACCATGTACTTTTTAATGTGAATATATGTTTACTCATAAATCTGCAGGATTTTATCATAATTAATAAACTTGTCTGTTGAGGTGAAAAATTAAGATAGGTCATATGAAAAAATTGTTATTAAAAAGCAGAACTGTTTTATTTGATACAAGTTCTGCTTTTGTAGATTTCATTTCTGAAGAAATCTTCACTAATCCTCCCTATTACTGCAAAACACACCTCAAACTAATGCTAGGCAACAGGCTAAAAAACAACAATTTGCAAGCATATGCATACATGAAGTTCATCTTCAAAGAAATAATCATGATAGATGCATGCACATGAATGTTTATGATTCTTTAATACCCTGTTATGTGCGCATTTCACATACCAAAGCAATGATTTCCAACAGTTCTAAAATGACAAAACTTGTAAATTTGCTCACTAAACTATTAGTAGACATCATAAACTTAAAAGTGACAATGTGTGATTTTCCAAATCTGTAGTTCATACTGTGTTTTAAAAGAACAGTTTGGTCTTGCCCTGCAGAGTTAGAATCAGTATAACTGTTAAAGTAAGTTTAAATTAGCATTTCTGAAGAAATCTTCACTAATCTCCCCCTCTGCAAAATACACCCCAAACCAATGCTAGGTTACAGGTTATAAAACAAAAAAATTGCAAACAAATTTTTACATGATTTATCTCTGAGGAGATAATCATGATAGATGCATGCCCATGAATGTTTATGACTCTTTAATACCCTGTAGTGTGCACATTTCATGCACCAAAGTAATGATTTGCAACAATTTTAAAGTGACAAAACTTGTAAATTTGCTCACCAAACTATTAGAAGACACCATAAACTTAAATTTGGCACTATGTAGATCATGTTGTATTTTAGAAAAACAGTTTGTACTTGCCCTGCAGAGTTAGAATCATGCAACTATTAAAATAAATTTAAATAAGATGATTATATTTGTACCACTGAAAGAATTTGCTGTATAGTTCATAGCCATTTGAATCTAGAATGCCTGAAATGAAATGCGTGTCTGTTTGCTGAAGTTGAAAACACTAACAGAGCACAATTTGAAGGGAATGTTCTTATTTTTCTGGCTTTCCATGTAGAAAAGAAACAGATTCAATAACACCAGAAAGCCATACAGTAGCTTGAAAAAAAAGTTTTAAATTCTGTAAGTGAAGCACATTAACAGATTCTAGTCTAGTCAGTACTTTTCCCAGAAACTGTCACATTGATAATGCATCCTAAAGTTGCTAAAGATGGTTTCTATGATTCGAGAAGAGTCTATTAAGATTCCTTTCCAGTGTGATGGCAGCATTTGGTTGCTTGTAATGCAGAATGAGACAAGTAAAATGAGCACTTCTTTCCTAGATGCAGTAATGACAGAGCAGATGGGTCAACTGCACTGCCATTCATGCTAGCCAACTATTCACCTAATTTCTTAGTTATGTATTGTGTGGCTGAATGATTCAATGACTTAGCTGTTATATTGCCAGTATAGCAGAGGTGTGTCATGGGGAGTAACTTCATCAACATACTCACATGGAACTGCAATGCAGACAGTCAACCCTCATACTTTTAAATTGTTGATCACAAGTAATCAACTACATGAACGTCTTCTACCTCTGTACTTCAGCTATATTCTGTTGCAAAGATAAGCCAAAGAGCTATAAATTAATGATTGGAAAACTAAAACTAAAAAAAAAGAAAGAAAATAAAGAAAATAGTATAGCTGGTACAAAAATGGGAAAAAAGAACTTAAGAAAAATATGTATTTCTGTCTGGGGTTTAACCTCCACAGCCCACAGTGTGGGGGATTTTACCCTCCATGTTCATGCTTATATATACTAACTCCACAGCTGCACAACCATGAGTACAATGCAGACCCCCTCAGCAGTGTATACTCAAGCTTGCAGTGTAATGCAACTTCAGTGATTGAATGTACTGATAATCACCAGAATGTGACACAAAAAATAACTACTGGCTAAATAGTCAACAGACTGTAGTGCAACCATAGGTGTATCTGCGGTTTGTTAGCTGCACTTATTGTTAATGAATAGGAGATGTATCATTACCTTTTTACTTTGCAGTTAGGTTTACAATCAGTTCACATACTGTTGACTACAGCATGATAGCTGGTGTTTCACTTAAGTTGTGTGACAACAGAGGTAATATGTATGTGTAAGGAGATTGGACTGGAGCCCCACATAAAAAAAAAATCTGTTTTACGGTGCTTTATGACAGCATTTTTGCAGAGGAATATCTGAAATGTGTTTGGTTAGAAAGCAAAGGAAGAATGCAGTAGTGCAGGGATGTAATTTTGTGCAATCATTGCAGTTTTGCTGTTATGCAGAGTTGATGAGATGCCTGTGTGATATATTGTGACTGTCAAAATAAAGGTCAATCATTACAACAGTCAAAGCATTATAATATAATCATTCTTTTTGGTAATATGCTGAACATGATCTTAAAACTTCTTTCAGTTCTTTTACTCATTTTTCCTATGTCTGCGATACATTGCATATTTTATGTTACAGTGTTGTCATATGGGGTTTGGCCCTCACTTATCAAGTGACCCTCCCAATATTTTAGCACCATTGCCCATGCTGCTGTGCACTTCCCAGTTACTTTGATGACTTTATGTTTTACTGCACTCTTCTCTTCATATGAACCTATTCTTGGTCCTCATTTGTTCACATGCATCGGTTTCTACTGTATGATTCAGCAACATCCTACATAGCCATTCCTACTGGTTACTGCTATTGACAGGCTACAGTCCATACAGGGGAACACCCTCCAGCATTTCTAAGTTCACACTCATAGTGAATTAACTGTGTCACTGTCAGAAAACTGTATGCCAGGACTTCAATGTCAGCATTAATTGTAGTGTTTTTAAGACAAAACACTAATAGCACAATAAATAACACACTAAAACCAAAAAAAATGACTGTGTATAGAGTAAAACATTGAAAATAATAAAGTATACAAATGCAAATACAAAAATAAAATACAAAGTACATGAGTGAAATCATACAGTATAGTTCATAATTATAAAGGATGGAGACCTTTAAAAAAAATAGTCTTGGGACTGATCCTAATTGTTGTCAATAAAAATGAGATCAGGTAGGTAGTACTTGAGAAAATCATGAAAGCATTACCGAAGCCACCTTGATGTAGGTCCACAGGTGTGGTACCCAATAGGAAAAGGTGCAGTGGGCAGATATTTCCAAATGCACCTGAGGAACAACTAGCAGCCCTTGGGAGGAAAATCACAAGACCCAGAGGGGGTAATATGGCATGATAAGCTTTTTCAGGTTAGAGGTATCCAAGTGATGTAGGGGTAGCTGTTACAAGCCCTGCAATACAGGCATACTGTGCCGGTAATGTGATGTACCAGTAAGTAGCATGGCCATAGATTGTTATTTCTCACTTGCTTTAAGTGATCCGTCTTGGTGTCAGGGTGTCCCAGACAGAGAGCATTGCAGTAGTTGAGATAGGAGGAGTCCGGAGTATGAACAGCTACAAAGAGTGATCTTGACATTTCATAAGGTTGAGCTTGGAAATACTCTATAAATAAAAACAATATAATTTCGTATTGTTTGGCACCTGGTCCTTAGATATCAGCTGACTGTTCAAGATAGAACCATGACTGATAACTTAGAAACAAACACAAGACTATTGGCACTATAGAGGACAAATGATGGAAGTAGCAAAGGAGATACATCTCTCACAATAACATGCACAACCATGGCCTCAGGATTAGAAGTCATAAGCTTCAGATGGTTAACAACTAGCCATTGGTGGATGCCATCTAAATGTTCTGCAAGAGCATACATGCTTGCAATTTTGGTCTGGGGAAAGCAGAGATAGAGCTGGCTACTGTCAGCACAGTAAGTTTTTGGTCATCTTCTCCATCTAATAACATCCCCTAAGTGTAGATTGAAAAACATAAAAACACAGAGGGCCTCTGATCAAACCTTGTGATCCTCCATACCTTAGAAATTGTGAGGTGGAGAAATTTAATTTTTAGAATACCTTCTGGGCTTGGCCACATGGGTAGGATGGATCTATGTCAAAGCATCAAACGTTTTCTTCTGT
>NC_056749.1:460493819-460519734 GCF_019279795.1 Protopterus annectens
TATTACTCATCCATCAAAGTTCATGTATTGGCCATTTCGGCATGTCTGCTCATGGATCCTCCTCTTTCAATGCATTTGCATGTCAAAATGTTTTTGAAATGGAGCTTTCATAAGAGGTCTGCAAGAAAACTGGTGGCACTCCTTGGGATCTTAATTTTGTGTTAGAGAAGTGTTTATTTGCTCCATTTGAATCAGCTAATCTGGCTGACTTGAGGTTCTGAACATGGAAAACTGTTTTATTGATTGCTCTGACCTCTGCAAGAAGAGTATCTGAGTTGCAAGCTCTTATAGTGAGTCATCTCTATCTCATTTTCCACTGAGATGGGGCTTCCTTTAGAACTAATGTTTTTTTATGCCTAAAGTGGTATCTGAGTTTACCTTAAGCCAAACTACTGATCTCTCCATTTTCTTTCCTAAACCTAAAAATAAGGGAGAAAGGATACTTCTTACCTTGGATGTCTACAGGCAAGTAAAATACTATCTTGATAGAACAACATTTTTTAGGTCTTCAAATCAGTTTAATTTCCTGTGAAGTTAAAAAGAAAGGACAACCTGTGCCAAAACAGACTATTTCCATGTAGTTGTCACAGACTATATTTCCTTTTGTTATGCTTACTATAACAAAACTGTTTCAAGCAGGGTCAGTGCCCACTCTACCTGGGCCTTGGCTTCATCAGTGGCTTTTTGGAAAGGGTTGCATTTTAGAAGTATTCTAGAAGCAGCAACTTGGTCCTGTATGCATACATTTGCAAGGCAATGTAAACTTGATTCCTTCCCTGGGTTTAGGTCAGGCTTGCTAGGAAAAGGGGATCTGGACTCTTTCACTTCCACCTCCCAAATGTAGTAAGCTTAGATAATCCACCCATACAGCTAAGGCTACAGCCATAACTCTCAACCTTCCATCTCCAAAATGAGGAACACTCGCCTTCATAATGTGGAACAAATGGGCAAAATGTGGAACACATGCTAATGGCTTACTAACAGCTTTAACTAAGAAGGTCATAGGATGGTTAAACTATGCTGGTTTACTTATAAAGAAGATCCTTTAATTAATATGATTAATTTCTATTTACCGTTGATTTCACTTAAAAAAAATTCCTAACACTGAATGTGTGACAGACCCTTTCATTGTGGAACTTTGAGGAACTTCAAGGAACATGAACTTTTTAAAACCCCAAATTGAGGTACACTTGAGAGGTATGGCTACAGCAGAAGTGATCAGTATAATGAACATAGAACAGTTATGTAAGTAAACTTACCATAACACTAAATGTTTGAATGATCACTGCTGTAGTAGCCACTCTGTCCACCCCCACCTAGTTTTTGGTCTGTTTTTATGCCAGGGTATGGACATTTATTTTTATTGCTCCTAGCAATGTCCTTTGCTCAGCCTCCCTCTCTTGTTTGGCATGAAAGCTCTGAAGGTCTTGCCACCCAAGCCAGTCTTTTTAGTCACCTCAGCCCGAGCTTGCTAAGGGTTTGGGCACATGAAAGGTGACCTGAAGCTTTGGAAACTAACTAGCTGGCTGTTCTATCCAGCACAAGCTAAGGCTATTGCAGCAATGATCATTCAAACATCTACTCTTATGATAAGTTTACTTGCACAACTGTACTGTCCTTTCATTCAAGTCCATCTGGTACAATATCATGCCCTCCTTCCCCTTGCCAAATATGTAGGACCTGAAGGACCTTTTTCCCTGTATTAAATGCAGTGCAAATGCAGTTTATGTTTAGACACCAAAATAGATCTGAGCTAGTCAGAACAGAGTGGGGCATTATGGGGGGGGTTGGAAAAGCTTGAAACTGGAGCACTAAACTGGCAAGACCAGATCCAAGAGGAGACTTGAAGACCCATATGTCATATTGAATTGACTGAAATTATAAGATCTGTTGTTGTTGTAGTTCATAGGTGTGTACTATTCTAATGGCCCTGGGGCCTTTACAAGCCTAGCCATAGGATTACCCTGGCATAGTACCACGTGACCTTAGTTCCCAGTGCCTCTGTCGAGTAGAGCCACTGGAGTTATTCCCAGGGTGAATTTTCTGTTTCCCATCCACTCATCAAGATTTCTATTGAATTGGGTCAGCGAGGTGCTCTGCTTGACATGTATGGGAAGTCTGTTCCATAGCATGGGCAGTCTCTGGGTTATGAACCTGTCTCTCCAGCATGTTCTGTTAATTGTGGTAATGAGGTTGAGGGCTCTGGAGCGTGTGGTGCGAAGGGACTGGGATTTATTTAGATGTAGCATTTCTAACAGAGCTGGGTCAGACATGGCTTTGTAAGTCAAGCAGAGAGCGCCTCTAAGTAGGTGATATGAGACAGAGAATAGTTGGAGTTTTTTGAGTCTGTCCATATACTACAAGTGTTAAGGCCCAGGATCCTCTTTGTTAGGTACTTTTGCAGCCTCTCCAGTTGTAGCAGGTGTCTAGTGAAGTACATGCCAAATGGGGCATTGTACTCAATGATTGGCCTAATGAGGGAAGAGTAGAGGGAGACAGTGACCTCTTTCTTCCTGGATCCAAAACCCTTAGTAATGAGATGAGCCACATAGAAGGACTTTCTGATCACGCTGGCAACGTGGTGATCAAAAGAGAGGTTGCTGTCAACCTGTGTTCCCAGACCTCTTATAACGCCTTCTGTGTTCATTGGACTACCATCAGTGTAGTAATTCATGGGAACGGGGTCATAACTTTCTTTTAAGGAGTATCACAAAAAGTAGAATTATGAAAATTAAAGATGGAGGATTTGCCACAAAATTCAAAGTTTTGGTATAATGTAATCCTTTTATATTGTAAACCTTTGGACAGATAAGTCAGATAGTGTAATCACTGATATTAAAGAAAGGGAAAAAGTTTAAAATGTCATGGAAAGTTTATATTTCCTCTGAAGATTAGGTTTAGGTAAACTGCCTATTCTGGATGCCTGAAATCCCTGTCTGTCTTTAAAGTGTCCTGCAGACTGCTAAGAGGAGATCTTTGCCTTGTATCTATGTTGATCCATCGAAAGCACACTTCTTCGAATTGCACTGCAACTACTCCAGTTCATCGAAAGTGCATTTGCACAAAAATGCACTTTCGCAAATCCCACATCTCCAAACATTACAATAAACAAAAGAAAATAAACAAAAAAAAAACAAATATAGTGCACACAATTATGCAGGGGGCAAGTCCTCCTGCACTCCCCATGTGAGGGGCTGTGCCTCAGACACCGCCGCTACTTATGTATACTAATTCCGAGATCACACTACAGAGGGGAAAAGGGAATATTCCCTTATCCTCACTGTACCGCGATCTGTAACAAGTCAGGTACACTGTCAATTGCTGTTCAGTTATGTGGGTTTCACGAAAGTGCATTTTCACATAAATGCACTTTCACTGAACAGGAGTCGCTGCATTGCAGTTCGGAGAAGTGTGCTCTCGATGGATCAAAAGTAGATCCCTTTGCCTCACATGCATAGCCTTTTCAAACCTCATCCTTTCAGACCTTCTACTCATCTGTAGGTTTAATAGTAGTAGAAAAAGCTGCTCTAGAGACCTCAATCTCTGTTGCAACTTAAAACATGCTGGAGGGGTAGATGTCTCTCACATAGAGTACCACTTAACTGAAACTGCCTTCCTGTCCATGTGAAATAACTGAAACTGCCTTCCTGTCCATGTGAAATATTTGTATTTAAGCACAACCTGGTTGCGTGAATAGGAAACCATAAGATGTTCATCGTGTTTCACTGTTGCAGTCATGACTGTAGGGTTCTCCCCTGCTGGCAGGCAGCCCTCAGTCGGCCAGAATCCCAAAGTCTGGGTCCGGCGTCGGCTGTTCAACCATGCTCCTTGACGTCAGAGCGCCAGGAGTATAAAGCTGACAGCCGACGCCATCTTCTCCAGTCTTTCTTGCCGTGCGGTGATAGCAGTTCGCAAGTGCCGGTCGGTTGACTCCTGACGAATATTTCTATATACTTCAGTCCGAAGACTTTCTTCTCCACTCAAAGCTAAGTACCCCGTTGGGGAAACTTTTTTCTTGCTCCACTCCGATGTCAGAAAAAGTTAATAATTGTATTTCATGTGGGAAGCAAATACCTCATAAGGATTTTCATTCTTACTGTATTCCTTGCTTAGGCCCTGACCACGACGTAGTTAGCTGTCGGTTTTGTGCTAGATTCAATCAACGTACAATTAAGCGAAGGTACGATTTTGCTTTTCATTACTTCGGTAGGTGCTTTAACTACAAAATGTCGTCGGATACGGTTCTGGCTACCGGAGTTCACAAACTTCGCAAGGATAAAGACAGGCCTCCGAGGTCCAAATCTGATGATAGCGCACATGCAGAGCCAGCTTCAGGTTCGGCCGTCGTCAGTGAGGCGCTTTTGCAGCCCCTGTCATTGGCGATTTCAGAACTGACGGCCGAAACGGACTCTCATGAGGAGCCAACCAGGCCTTTAAATATCTCTGTTGCAGGACCTTCGGACAGTGCTCCGGATGGGTCCAGAGCCGCTGTGCAGGTACTGGCTTCCGAAGGGGTTTTCAGGCCTACTCAGCTCTACTCAGCTTCTAGTAAAGGCAAAGACAAAGGCAAAGACTCCTTCTAAATCAAAGACTTCAGCACAGGCATCTTCTGAACCGGCTCCCAAGTCACAGAAACAGTTACTCAAGATGGCGGAGGATTTACTTACTATGATTAGGGGTTCTCATCCCCCTCCAGACAAAAGGCCAAGGCAGGATGTTTATTATGATTCCTCTGATCAGGCTTCTGTTTCCTCAGTTGTTTCTTCTGATCAGGAATATTCTTTCCCTCCTTATGAGGATTCTGATGCGGAAGAATCCATTCCTTCAGCTTCTCCTCCTGAGGATTTCTCTTTTGGGGAAACTTTTCATGAAATGAGGGAACATTTCCACTGGGAGGGACAGGAGTATTCGGAATCCAAGAAAAGACTGAGGGATTTTCTTCTTCTTCCCCAACATAGGCCCCTGGCTATTCCTCCTGTTTTGGATATTGTGGATGATGCCTTTTCGGAGACTAACTTAACCCCTGACTCTTTTCCTCCTGCTCCTGTTAAGCCTGATAGATATTACAGGGTTCCTGATTCCCATCAGTTTTTATACAAGAACCCTACTGCTGACCCTGAAATCATTTCTCAGGGTCCTAAGGGAGTTAAGGCGGCTTCTGCTAAAAATCCCATTCCTTCTGAAAAGGATTCTCGAGCCTTGGAAAGATGGGGAAAAAAGTTGTACACTTCTGCTACTTTGTCCATTAGGGCTTTAAACTGTCAGTTTCATATGCTTAAATATCAGCAGTTTCTCTTGTCTGTCTTAAAACAAAAATTTACTTCCATTTCTGCCTGTGCAGATGATAAGGAATTACATGACTTATTGCATGCCACTGAACAGGTTGGGAAGCATGTTTTACACTGTGGATTTGATGCTTTGGAGGCTTCTTGTAGGGCTGCAGCCTCTGGCACAGTAATTAGAAGACATGCATGGCTAAAGGAACAAAATTTACCTGAACAAGTAAAGGCTAAATAATTGGATGCTCCTGTTCAGCATAATGTTTTGTTTGGATCTAAAGCTGAAGAGGTGATTAAAAAGATGGAGGATAAGGCGAAATCCATGCAAACAGTTAAAGATTTCTTACAAGTACAGCCTCCTAGATTTAGCAGGAATTAGCCTTCAAAAAACTGGTCCTTTCCCTCTTCAGACAGGCCTCAGAGGGGTAGATATAGACGCTCCAGAGGGAGGCCTCAAACACAAGCTGCTTATAGGCCAAGACAGTGGACTGCTTCTACCCCTAGGGGAGGAGAGGACAGGTCACAATCTCAAAGGAAACCAACTCAATGACTCCCTCTGTTGGGCTACAGGAACGTCTTGCCTGGAAGCCCCTCTTGGAGGAAAACTCTCTCTTTTTTATCAAAATTGGACTCAAATAACCCAAGACAAATGGGTTTTGGATGTGATTTTAAGAGGTTACAAATTCTATTTTCATACCTTGCCAAGGCCAAGCGGATGGCCAGAGCTTCCAAAACATCAATGGACGGAGGCTTTAAACCATTTGGAAGCTCTTTTGGCTATGAATGCCATAGAACTGGTTCCTCTTTCAGAGATGGGAAAAGGGTTTTAGTCAAGGCTCTTTCTAGTCCCAAGGAAGCAAAATTCATGGACACCCATTCTGGATCTGTCGGTCTTGAACACCTTTCTAGAGATTCCAGAATTCAAGATGCTTACTCTACAGCAGCTACTTACAATGCTGTCCAAGGATGCATGGATGGTAACTTTGGATTTAAAGGAGGCATATTTACACATTCCCATCAGGCAGGATCGCAGAAAATACCTCCGGTTCAAGGCCGGATCGAGGCACTTTCGATTCTCTGTGCTGCCCTTTGGATTGTCTACTGTGCCCAGGGTCTTCACCAAATGCCTGGCCTCAGTAGTAGCTTATTGCAGACTCAAGGGAATTCAAATTTACCCTTATCTGGACGATTGTCTAATTCAGGCAGACAGCAAGGATGTCTTACTCCATCATCTAGAATTTGTACAGAACCTCCTCAAGTTCCTGGGATTCTGTGTAAACATAAAAAAGTCAAATTTGACACCATCACAACAGATAACTTTTCTGGGTGCACTTCTAAACACTACAACCCAGATGGCATTTCTGACATCCAAAAAACAATTACAGCTGGCTTCAACTTTCAAAACCTTGGCAACTCTAACCCAACTATCTGCAAGGAAATTCCTGCAGGCTTTGGGTTACATGGCCTCCTGCATCATTCTCGTACCATATGCAAGACTACACATGAAGAAAATACAGTGGTACCTAAAAAGTGTATGATCTCAGCATTGCCACAGTTTGGACATACTGATCCCCGTCCTTCCTTGCCTTCAAAAGGAATTTCTTTGGTGGTCCAGGGCATGTGCTCTAAACAAGGGGAAACCCTTCCGTCTGCCTCCTGCCACTCAGATTCTAACCACGGATGCCTCGGAATTATGCTTGGGGAGCCCATTTTCAGGGCAATTGTCTGCAGGGCCTTTGGACAAAGGATCAGAAGCACCTGCATATCAACTTAAAGGAAATGTTAGCCGTTCAGAAAGCTCTATTGGCCTTCCGGAATCTCATACAACCAGGACAACTACTAATACGGACGGACAACACCACAGTTATGTGGTACATAAACAAGCAAGGGGGGCCTCATTCCTACCCCCTTTGCAGACTAGCCATGGATTTATGGAGCACAGCTCTAGCTTGCAATCTGGATCTTCAAGCTCAGTTTCTACCAGGGAAACAAAACTTCCTGGCAGACAGTTTGAGCAGAAACCTTTTGGATCCATACGAGTGGATGCTGGACACCAAAATATTCAGGATGCTAACAGCAGTATGGGGATGTCCTCACATAGACCTCTTTGCATCCCATCTAAATCATCAGCTACAGGATTTTTGCACCAGGACTTTCCACAGAGAAGCTTGGAAAGTGGATGCCCTGTCATTCAGTTGGAGGAACCTCTCGGGATATGCCTTTCCGCCTCTTCCTCTTCTTCCATGAGTTTTATTGAAGATAAAACAGGACAAGCCCAAGATGATAATCTTGCTGGCTCCAAATTGGCCTCGGCAGTTTTGGTATCCAACTCTAAAAAACCTATGCCTGGTGCCCCCTTGGGTTTTACCTCAGTCTCCGAACCTTCTGTCCCAACATCAGGGTCAGGTTATACACTCTCATGTCAGAACACTCAGCCTGGCGGCCTGGTTAATCCAGGGCCTTTAATTTCTTCTTTCCTACCCAAGCAGGTTATGGATGTCATTTTAGAAGCCAGACGTCCTAGCACTAGAAAATCTTATGCAGGAAAATGGAAAATATTTTGTTCCTGGATGCAGGCTCAGGATTCTGATCCTCTTCTTCCTAACATTACTTTAATTTTACTTTACTTGACAGATCTCTTACATAAGGGTCTCTCTTTCTCTTCCATTAAGATACATGCCTCTGCTATTTCTGCTCATTATAATACAGACCCTCCCATCTTTTCCCACCAGCTCATGAGACAGTTCCTCAGAGGAGCTAAGAACTTAAGACCTCCTAGATCTCCTCCCATTCCTGCTTGGGATCTCAACTATGTTTTGGAAAACTAACCTTGCCTCCTTTTGAGCCTGCCGCTTCTTCTGACATCAAGTTTTTATCTTGGAAGACAGCTATCCTGTTAGCACTAACCTCTGCCAGGAGAGTTTCAGAGTTACAAGCTCTTATGGCTGTGGAACCTTATATTATTTTTCATCAAGACAGAGTATCTTTGAGGACTAATCCTACCTTCATGCCTAAGGTGGTTTCCAAAGTGGCTTTAAATCAAACTATCCACTTGCCAACTTTTTTCCCCACTCCTCAAAATAAAGGGGAAAGGATCTTACATTCCTTGGATGTACACAGACAACTACGTTTTTACCTGAACAGAACCAAGGACATCAGAAAATCAGAACAATTGTTTGTTTCTTATGCTTCAAGTTCCCAAGATAAAGCCATTTCAAAACAAACCATTTCTAAATGGATTGCTCATGGAATCAGATTTTGTTATTCACAGCATGGAAAGCAAATCCCAGGGAGCATACGGACTCATTCCACCAGAGCTGCTGCCACTTCTGCGGCCTTCCTCAGGGGAGTTCCTACAAAAGACATTTTGGAAGCTGCAACTTGGAGTTCAGTGCATACTTTTTCTAAGCACTACAATCTACCTCTCTACTCTAAGTCTAGGGCAGGCTTTGCCTCTGCAGTCTTGCAGGGCCTTTTAGCTACCCCTTCTTCTCTATGACCACCTCCCTTTCTTTCAGCTTTGGGATTCTACCCTACAGTCATGACTGCAACAGTGAAACATGATGAACATAGTACAGTTGTGTACACCTACCATAAATGTAGATGTTAGAGTGTCTTCACTGTTGCAGTCTGCTCTCCTCCTGTCCCCTCTTATTTTTACTTTTGTGTATTTCCTTTTTTCACCTTTCTTCTGAGGTGTATTTGCAAATGTTATGGGACCTTTTTCATTTTGGGACTTCTGACACCTGGGGTAAGAAAAACTAGAGAAGATGGTGTCGGCTGTCAGCTTTATACTCCTGGCGCTCTGACGTCAGGGAGCATGGTTGAACAGCCGACGCCGGACCCAGACTTTGGGATTCTAGCCGACCGAGGGCTGCCTACGGCAGGGGAGAACCCTACAGTCATGACTGCAACAGTGAAGACACTCGAACATCTACATTTATGGTAGGTGTACACAACTGTACTTTCACCCCTCATTTGGCACCCTTGTCTCTTTTGGTCATGGGGACCATGTGAATACCTATTGCAGGGTTATGGTTATTTGGAAGCCTAACTTTAGATCAACTACACCTATTGCTGATCCACAATACATTGAATCCCAAACCTCAAAATTCAACATACAGAGAATTACAAAAGAAATAATGCAAATGTTTTTAACTTGGGGCAAGTCCCCCTGCATCCCTGCTAATTATATATGCCAACTACAAGATATCACTACAGTTGGGAAAGGGCATTTACCAGTCTCCAAAGTACCATAACCTCATGATGAAAACGTAATTAATTATCGATCAGCTATACCACTTTTTTCACTCTTCGGTGAAAAGCCATTGTGACGCAAGTCTGTCTTCCTGATTGTTTGTACTTATGATACAAAGGGTTTTTGCACAGAGCTAAAGGATTGTCTCATCTAGGATTATACAAGTGTTCCACAAAATACATGTGCCTCGTTATTAAGCTACTATGGCTAGAAACTCAGTGGGAATGCATGGCTTGACTGCTGAAGATCCTCCTTGACCATTAGCTTAGTAAGTACCCATGAATCTCTGAACATAGTAGTAGTAGTAGTATTAGGCAAGCTGTTATGAGTTCAGTAAGATATCTAGCCATAGGGTCTATATTATGTGAGCGAAAGTTCATGTGAACGAACGCTCTTATGAGCGAAAATGCCGGACATCGAAACGCTTTTTCTGGGGGCGCAGTACAGTGAAGATAGGAATATTTGCCCTTTCCTCACTGTAGTGCAATCTCGGAGTTGGAATATATGTTTAGTGGGGGGCACAGCCCTCCACAATATAACTTTCGATGTCCGGCATTTTATTTCATAAGATTGTTCGTTCATATGAACTTTCGCTCATATACTATAGACCCCTAGCCATATATACCTTTAAGTAGGAACTTAAGATGTCCTTCCGTATCACTGTTGCAGTATTCTTTACGATAGGGATCCCTTGCCTAGGGCAGCCCATTGTTCAGCCAGTGTACCAAAAGGTTGTAATGGGCATGCCGTACTTCACATGTATGCTCCCTGCACGTGGCATAGGGCTTAAAGTTGATGTTCGGACATGCCATCCTCAAAACCTCTTTGTCACCAGTCCAAACACCGACTTCAGTCATTGGTCTGAACACTCGTTCATCTGCTGGCAGGCCTTTTCTCCAAAGATTTTACTTCAGCATCAACACTTTGCTGTTTGCCTCCTGTAAAGCCTAGGATTTACTGTAAACTTCCAAAAAGTCATGCTAGACTTCTTTTCGGGGTCATGTTTTTCTAGGATGCAGGCTCCAGATGGTTCCAATGCTGACATCTCTGCCTCTTCCCAAAGCTTTTCTTTCATTCTCTTCTTCTTCTAGCTTCAATTATAGCCATAGAGTTTCTCAAGGCTCTGGGTTACATGGCTTACACCATTCCCATACTTCTGGCCAAGCTTCATATGAGAAAGCTCAAGTGGTTTCTAAAGTCAGTCTGGCTTCAACATTCTCATCCTTTAGATTTTCTAGTACCTTTTCTTCCATGTCTCAAGCTGGAGCTTCAACCTCCTGTCCCCTCTCAGGAACTCTTCATTGATGCCTGGGACATGGGATGGGGTGCCACCTTCACTCCTCTGAAAGTGAAGGACCTTTGGTCTGTTCAACAAAAAAAAGACCACATCAGTGTCAAAGAGATGAGTGTTGTACTTCTGGCTCTTCAGAGCTTTCATTCTCTTTTCCTTCCAGAGCCCCACAGAATTCTCGGACAGTATCACAGTGATGTGGTGTAGCAACCAGGAACCACCCCCTGCTGGTTGCTACACCACAGTGATGTGGTGTAGCAACCAGCAGGGGGTGGTGGTGGGGGGGAGTTATCTCCTGCACAGACTAGGTCTTCAAGTTTGGGATTTAGCTGTCCAGTGTCAGGTGACTCTTCAGGCAGTTTATATTCCCTCAGTTTATATTCCCTCAGATCAGACCATAGTTGCAGATTCTCTGAGAAGGTCCATAACACAATCCCATGAGTGGATGCGTCACAGGGATGTGTTTCTGGACATTGTCTACCAGTGGGGTATTCCTCAAGTAGATCTGTTTGTCTCACCTCTTAACAGGCAACTTCCTCCGTTTTGCACCAGGGCCCCATGTCCTCTGGCCTGGAAGGTGGATGCCTTTTCTTTTTCCTGGAAGAGAATGATGATCTTCGTGTTTCATTGTTGCAGTCATTACATTTGGGTAATCTACTGGCAGGTTGCCCTCAGTCAGCCTGTTTAACAAAGTCTTGGGTCCTGTGTCGGTTGCTGTCCCTTCTTCCATGACATCAGGGGTATAAAACGTGCAGCCAACACCATTACATCAGTCTTTCTTGCTGCGCGGTGCCCAAAGCAGAAGCAGTTTGCAAGTGCTGGTCGGCCGACTCCTGAAATTTTCATTTTCGAGTTTCAGAACCAAAGTCTTCAACTAAAAAGCTAAGTACCCCGTTGGGGAAACTTTTTCTTGCTCCTTACCGATGTCAGTAAAAGTTAATAATTGCATTACTTGTGGGAAGCAAATACATCATAAGGATGTTCATTTGTACTGTATTCCTTGCCTAGGCCCTGATCATAACATACCTTGTTGTCGGTTTTGTGCTAGATTTAATCAACGCACTATTAAACGTCGGTATATTTTTGCTTCTAAATATTTTGGCTCACGATTTAACTATCCAGAAATGACGTCGGTTAACAATCTGACTACTGGAATACCTAAAAAACACAAAGAAAACGGCAGAGACAGGCCATCGAGGTCCAAAACTGGCGATGACGCTTCTCCTAAGCCAGTCACCGGTTCGCCGGTAGTCAGTGAGGTGCTTTCGCAGCCCCTGATGCCCGCTACTTTTGATTCGCAAACCTCTACTGAGACCCATTCAGAGTCCAGTATGCCACGAGATGCTTTAAGTATTGAACCTGCGGATGTCTCTACCTTAGATGGGTCTGGAGCCACTGCGCAGGCACCGGCTTCTGAGGGTGTTTTCAGGCCTAAAGATTTGTATATTAAACCAACAATATCTTCAAAACTAAGGCCAAAATCTACTTCTGTGTCTAAAAAAAACGATGACTGGGCCACGTGTGCAGGCCCATATGCCTAAAAAGCAAATGATCAAAATGGCTGAAGATTTAATTACCTTGATCAGGGGTAGCCAACCCCCTCCTGCTAAGAGGCCTAGGCAAGACATTGATTATGAATCTTCTGATCATGATTCTATTTTTTCTGATTTCTGTACTGAACAGTATTCATCTATACCTACTTATGAGGACTCTGACACAGAAGATTCCATTCCTTCTGCTTCTCCCCCTGAGGATTTCTCTTTTGGAGAAATTTTGCATACCTTAAGGGAACATTTCCACTGGGAAAGTCAGGATTTTTCTGAATCTTAAAAGAGACTTAGGGATTTTTGTCTTCTTCCTCAGCTTAGGCCTTTGGCTATACCTCCTGTTCTAGATATTGTTGATGATGTTTTTTCAGAATCCAGTATGGCTCCTGATTCTCTGCCTCAGGCTCCTAGTAAGCCAGACAGATACTACAGGGTTCCTGACTCCCACAAATTCCTTTTCAAAAATCCTTCTGTTGATCCTGAAACCATTTCTCAGGGTCCCAAGGGCATTAAGGCCTCTACTGCTAAAAATCCTACCCCTTCTAATAGAGATTCCAGGGCGCTGGATATATGGGGTAAGAAGGTTTACACATCTGCAACCTTAGCAATCAGGGTTTTAAACTGTCAATTTCATATGCTTAAATATCAACAGCATATCATGGGACTACTTAAACAGAAAATAATGTTAATATCTGACTGTGTGGAAAGTAAAAATTTGCTGGATTTATTACATTCAGCTGAACAAGTTTGAAATCATATGTGGTTTTGATTCCTTGGAGGCCTCTTGCAGGGCTGTTGTAACTGGTTCTGTGCTAAGAAGGCATACTTGGCTCAAAGAGCAAACTCTGCCTGACCATGTTAAAGCAAAATTGTTGGATGCTCCTTTACATCAGGACCGTCTCTTTGGTAATAAGGCTGAAGAAGTGTTAAAAAAGATGGAAGATAAAGCTAAATCTATGCAAACTGTGAAAGATTTCTTACAAGTGCAGCCTCCAAGATTTAGTAGGCACTGGCCTACTAAGAACTGGTCCTTTCCAGTCCCTTCGAGAGCCACTCAAGTCAAATCCAGACATTCCAAGGGCACCAGGTTTCAGTCACAAGGAACTTTTGGAACAAAACAATGGGGTGCATCCACCTCCAAATCTGGAAACAACAAGGCACCTCCTTATGGTAAACAGTCTCAATGACTTCCTTCTACAATCACCAAGTACTTACCTTTTAGCCTCCCCTTTGGGGGGAAAACTGGCACTTCATGCACGAAACTGGCAACTTATTACCCAGGACAAATGGGTTTTAAATATAGTATCCCAGGGATACAGATTTCATTTCCACATGTTGCCAATCCCAAACGGATGGCCAGATATGCCCCCAAATCAGTGGGCAGAGGCCCAGAAACAAGTTCTGTCCGTCATGAACATGGGGGCTATTCAACCAGTACCAGAAGAGGAAAAGGGACAAGGTTTCTATTCAAGGCTTTTCCTCGTACACAGAAAAGACAAATCATGGCATCCAATTCTGGACTTAACCACTCAAAACACATTTCTGGACATTCCAAAATTCAAGATGCTGACTTCAACAGTTACTACCTATGCTAGGCAAAGATGTCTTGTTGGTAACTCTAGACTTAAAAGAGGCTTACCTGCATATCCCCTTCAGGGAATCTTGCAGAAGATACCTCCGCTTCAAAGCAGGCTACTTGCATTACCAGTTCTCTGCACTGCCCTTTGGCTTATCTCTGCGCCTTGGGTCTTCACAAAGTGCCTGGCTCCAGTAATCGCATTTTGCAGGGAAAGAAATATTGAAATATATCAATACCTGGACGATTGTCTAATTCAGGCAGAAAACAAGGACATTCTGCTAAAGCATCTGGCATTTATAAAACGGGTTCTAACTTGTCTAGGGTACACCATCAATGAAAAGAAATCACAACTGGTACCCTCTCAAAAAATTAGATTCCTGGGTGCAAGCTTGAATACTACTGCCCAGATGACTTACCTTACGCCATAAAAGCAAATTCAATTGGTGACTTACTTCAAGCAGGTGGCCACAAAAACCCTGCTATCTGCAAGAAAAATTCTGCAAGCCTTGGGGTTCATGGCCTCCTGCATTCTTCTAATTCCATATGCAAGACTGCATATGAGGAAACTTCAGTGGTACTTAAGTTTATGGAGTCAACATTGTCACAGCCTGGAAACAATGATTCCTATCATACCTTGCCAAAACAAGGCACTGTCATTCACTCCACCCCCTGCCGCCCAAACCCTAACTACAGATGCATCAGATTATGCTTGGGGGGGGGGCTCATCTGGCAGGAAAGTGCATTCAGGGCAAATGGAACCCAAATCAAATGCACCTACATATCAATTAGAAAGAGATGCTAGCTGTACAGAATGCACTGACAGCCTTCAAGGACTACCTTCATCCAGGACAACTAATGATAAAGACAGACAACACCACAGTTATGTGGTACATAAACAGGGGGGGTACACATTCCTACCCCCTTTGCAGACTAGCCATGGCATTGTGGAACATGGCCTTGACCTACCAGATACCTACAAGCTCAATTCCTGCCAGAAAAGCTAAATAACTCTGGAAGATGAACTAAGCAGAATTCTTATGGACCCACATGAATGGAAACTGGAACCACAAGTTTTCAGCATGTTGACACGCAAATGGGGGAGTCCAGACATCGATCTTTTTGCATCACCACAGAACTATCAGTTGGACAAATTCTGCACAAGAATTCATCACAAAAATGCTTGGGAAGTGGATGCTGTATCATTCAGCTGGAAAACCTATCAGTCTATGCTTTTCCCCCTCTGCCTCTGCTCTCCAAAGTTCTACTAAAAGTCAGACGGGACAAACCAAAAATGATTCTAATTGCTCCTGACAGGCCTCGCCAACACTGGTACCCACTCCTGCGCAATGTGTCACACCTTCCTCCATGGCACCTGCCTCAGACACCTTACCTACTGTCTCAGCAGAACTACCAAATTCTGCACACTCATCTCCAAACTTTGACTCTTGCAGCGTGGCTAATCAACTAATTTCACCCTTTTCATCCCTCAGCAAACCTGTGATGGATGTCATTTTGGAGACTAGAAGGCCTAGTACTAGAAAATCTTATGCTGACAAATGGAAAAGATTCTGTGCCTGGAACCAATCACAAGGAATAAGTACAGCAATGCCCAATATTCCTCAGATACAGCAATATTTAACTGAGATGCTTTACGAGGGCCTGTCTTTTTCTTCTATAAAAATCCATGCCTCGGCCATTTCAGCTCATTACAACACAGAACCTCCTCTCTTCTCTCATCCTTTGCTAAAGCAGTATCTCAGAGGCGCCAAAAATTTAAGACCTCCCAGGAGAGCACCAACTCCTGCATGGGACCTCAGTTTTGTTTTGGAAAAACTCACTCTCCCTCCTTTTGAGCCAGCTGCTACTGCAGACCTAAAATTTCTCTCCTAGAAAATAGCTTTCCTTTTAGCAGTCACCTCAGCTAGAAAGATTTCAGAATTACAGGCTCTTATGGCAGTGGAGCCTTTCATTATTTTTTATCCGGACAGGGTGGCTCTCAGGGCCAGTCCATTTTTCATGCCTAAGGTGGTATCCAGTGTGGCTCTTAATCAGACCATTCATCTACCAACTTTATTTCCCAACCCACAGAACAAGGGTGAGCGGATTCTGCATTCATTGGATGTACACAGACAGCTGAGATTCTACTTAAACAGGACAAAAGCTCTAAGAAAATCTGAACAACTGTTATTGGCATTTGTTGCAGGGGCAGAGGGAAAGGCTATTTAAAAGCAGACTATTTCCAAATGGATAAGCCATTTTATTCGTTTCTGCTATATGCACCATGGAAAACCTATCCCCAAGGGAATCGGATCTCATTCCACCAGGGCTGCATCTACTTCTGCAGCCTTTCTCAGAGGGTTCCTACCAGAGACATTCTAGAAGCTGCAACCTGGAGCTCAGTTCATACGTTCACCAAACATTACCATTTACCTCTCTTCTCTAAATCCAGAGCTGGCTTTGCCACTGCTGTACTGCAGAGCCTTATAGCTGCTCCTAATGCTGTATAAATCTATCCTCCCCAACCATAGCTTTGGGATTCTACCCAAATGTAATGACTGCAGCAGTGAAACATGAAGAACATAGTACAGTTGTGTACACTTACCATAAATGTAGGTGTTCGAGTGTATTCACTGTTGCAGTCCTGGTTACCCACCATCCAGCCCCCTGTTTTTTTCTTACTATACCTCTCTTTCTTTTACTATGCTTAAAAGCCGTTTTGGTGTACTTGCTTTTGTTTGGAGGTATATATTTTTGTGTTTTAAATTATATGCGTATATATATATATATATATATATATATATATATATATATATATATATATATATTGCTCCCCATTTGGGGGGCACCTGACATCTGGGGCAAGAAAAACTGATGTAATGGCGTCGGCTGCATGTTTTATACCCCTGCCTACCTGACATTATGGAAGAAGGGGCAGCAACCGATGCAGGACCCAAGACTTTGTTAATCAGGCCGACTTAGGGCAACCTGCCAGCAAATTACCCAAATGTAATAACTGCAACAGTGAATACACTCGAACATCTACATTTATGGTAAGTGTACACAACTGTACTTTTCTTTATGCCTTCTCTCCCCTTACTCTGATTCTGAAGGTCCTGTTCAAGAAAAAACAGGATGCTTCCAAAATCTTGCTGATGTCTCACTTTTGGCCCAGAGAGCCTTGGGTCCGTCTTCTGCCTCTAGCCAATGGCAAATATCACAAGTTACCTCACAGGTTGGACCTACTCACACAGGACATGGGATCTCTCATCCATCCCCACCTGTCCACTCTTCAACTGACATTGTGGGTGATAAGGTTTTGATCCCCTTCGGAAACCTTTTTTCTGCAGACATGCTTCTGGTCCCAAGAAAGCTGATCTGAGCAGTACTGCTGTGGTTTAAAATCTCAGAAATATTGGTAGAATTAGTGCAGGCTTTGTACAAGGATACAATGACACAAGTATAAACCGTGTTCGGCCTCACAGAGGGGTTCCCAGTGGAAGTGTGTGTGTACACCAGAGTTCAGCTCTGAGCCCAGTGCTGTTCATACTGGTGATGAACTACATTAGCAAACAGGTCAGAGGGGACAGATCAACAAAGTTGCTATATGCAGACGATGTGACATTACAGGCAGACTCTGAGGAAGAACTTTAGCAAAGAATAGGAGAATGGAATGCAAAACTGAAGGCTCATGGGATGAAGCTAAGCACAGATAAGATAGTGGTAATGACAAATTGGGGAAATCAGAAGAAGCTGAGAATTGAGATAGAAGGGAAGATAGTGGAACAGTGGAACAGGTGAACAGCTTCTATTTTCTGGAAGGGATGGTTGAAGAGAAGGGAAGTCTGAATGAAGAGGTCAAAGCTAGAATCAGAGGGGCTGCAGCCAGCTGGCATAGAGTGTCAGGTGTAGTCTGTGACAGAAAAATGCCAAAGAAGCTTAAATGTAAGGTGTACAAGACAGTGGTGTGACCAGTACTATTGATTCATACAGAAACATGGCCAGTAAAGGCAGAACAGTTCAAGAAGCTGGAGGTGATGGAAATTAAATGCCTGAGGAGGGTGGTAGAATGCACACTGTGGGACAGACGAAGAAATGAGGACATTAGAGTAGAGGCCAAAGTAGCTCCAATTGCAGAAAAGATCAAAGAGAACAGATAATGGTGGTTTGGACACACGAGCAGAAAAGCAGAAGACAATCTGGTGAGGAAGATTTGGGAGAGACAGGAAGAAGATAAGAGGAAGTGAGGACATCCAGCAAAAAGGTGGATGAATTGTATGAAAGAAGATCGGCGGCAGTCAGTCATGAGTGTTGAAGAAGGCAGGGGTGTGGCACTAAATCGAGAGAGATGGTGACAGCATGATACCCCGGCCCCATGTAGAAAATGGGGAAAAAGGGGCTGCTGCTGCTGCAGCTGATTCTTCGGGTCATGCAGGAGGCCAGGAAACCCACTAGTAGAAAACTGTATTTGTCCCATTGGAAGAGATTTTCTGTCTGGTGTCTTTCTTCTAACCTGGATCCGCTTACTTTGGATGTTCCTTTGGTTCCCACTAATTTGTGTGAATTGCTTAGTGCCAGGTTGGTATATTCTTTTAAAGCCCACCTGTCAACTATTTATACTTGTCTGCCTTTGACTTCCCGTTTGACTTCCAAATTTGAGGCCAAACTGTTTCTTAAATAAGTCCTTCAAATTAGCCCTCCCAAGAAGCCTGTTCCTCCTCCTTGGGATCTTAATTTTTATTTTAGAAAAATTGATTCAGGATCCTTTTGAGCTTGCAGCTTCATCTTTTTTGCAACATTGTTCTTGGAAAACTGTTGTTCTTTTGGCCCTTACCTCTACTAGACAGGTATCTGTGCTGCAAGCCCTTATGGCTGTTTCTCCTTTTTTGGTTTTTCATAAGGACAGGGTGCCTGTCCGTACTAATCCTTCTTTTATGCCCAAGTTGGTTAATAACTTGTCTCAATCAGTCTATTCATTTGCCCACTTTTTTCCCTTTTCCACATTCTGCTATTGAGAAGGTTCCTCACACCTTTGATTTGCATTGACAACTCATACATTATTTGAATAACACTAAAGCCATTCATAAATCTGAGCAGCTTTTTGTTTCCTTTCATCCTGTGTTGTTAGGTTTGGCTGTTTCCAAGCAAACCATTTCTTCTTGGATATCTAAAGCCAATTATTTTTGTTATTCCTTTTATGGGAAGAACCTTCCTTCTCCTGTTAAGGCTCATTCTGTTAGGGCTGTAGCTTCTTTGTGTGTTTTTTTCAAGGTTTGGATACTAGTTCTATCCTTGAGGCAGTTACCTGGACTTCTGTGCATACTTTTACCAAGCACTATAAGTTGGATGTAATTTCTAGGGCCAGAGCTGGTCTTGCCAGGGCCATTCTTCATGGTTTTCTGGTGGGTTCTGCTGGCCCTTCCTCCTCCCAGTCTTCTTCCTGAGTTATTGTACTCTCCCTATTGTAAAGAATACTGCAACAGTGATTTCAAAGGACATAGTACATTTGTATAAATTCCTACCATAACAGTAGATGTCCTTCTCTTCAATGTTGTATTATTCTCTCCCTCCCTTCTCCCCTGATCCTTTTTTCTTCAGGATGTATTTGTTACCTGATAGTTTCTTTAGACTGTAATTCCTACTGGCTCTTATTCAGGTCTTGATGGTACATCCAAATGTCACCTTTATGCTCTACACTGTGGACGGGGAACATACGTGTGCCGTATGGCATACCCATTACAACCTAAAGGCTTTTGTTTACTGGCAGGACATCAGGCTTCCCTAGGCAAGGGATCCCTGTTGTTAAGAACACCGCAACAGTGAAGAGAAGGACATCAACTGTTATGGTAAAATTTTACACAACTGTACTTTCATGCTTCCCTTTTCAAGCACTTAATATTGCTTACCTCCCAAATCAAGCAGGGCTCTTCATGGCAACCCTGGTGTAAATTTGTGTCTATCCATCTAATCATCATGACAATCTTTAAAGGTAGACAAAGCAGTACTTTGTTTGACTTGTAGTAACTTATTTCATAAGCTGGGAGTATGTTGAGCTAGAAACCTGTCTCTCCACTGAGTCTTGTTTATTTGCTGGTGTAGATTTTCTTCCCTAATGTGGATGTTTATAGAGGCACTAGTTTTGCAAATAAAGAGAATGTTACATAGTTCTTGGTAAGGTATTGTTGGGACCTCTTTAGTTGAACTGTATGATTTGAGTTATAAATGCCAAAGGAAGCATTGTTTCAATGATGCGTCTGATAAGGAAAGAGCATAGTGGCAGGATGACGACTTTGGATCTTGAAAATATTCCCATGGAAGTTATCTAGGCCAAACAGAGGGCTTTCCTGACTGTGGTAGAAACATGCATGAGTAGGAGAAAGAATTGTCCACGTAAATACCTAGGCATCTTATGATGATGTGTGTCTGAAGGGAAGTACCATTTAAACATTTCAGTTGGTAACAGCTTTCACTGTTGAAAGCAGATATTAATATAAAGTGATGGAAGATGTTTTAAAAAACATTAGAAATAATAAAAGAAGTATGGGAAAGAATTAATATGAATTGTTTAGAAAGGTTAATAAAGGTTGAATCTGCTCAGAATAAGGGAGTCTCGCAGAACAAAAAGAGGAGGAACAACTGAAGTTTGTGCTGAAGGGAGAATAAGGAAGTATGTGGCTGTTATTCAGGAGTTTAGAAAAGTTGGCAACTTTTCATAGATATATAGATATGTCAGATTTTTTATGAAATTTGTATGAAGCAGGGGAATATGGAAATTGAGAAAAAGCACAAAGGGAAATATTTATGGTAGACTTAATTATGCCAATGTTTTTGGAGGCTCAACATTTAATAGTAAAGATAAGAAAAGTTGAAAGAAAGCGGAGATGTGTAATCAATCAATAGGAAAAGTCTCCAGGAACAGATAGTACTCCTGTAGAAGTTGGAAGGAAAGAAAGTGATAATGATCTGGAAAGTTTTGTTTAACAGTATTTTAAAGGAAGGGAGATGAATACCAGCATTTTGGAAGAAAGTACAAATTCTTAAGTCTCAGTTTCTTATAGACCCATTTCAGTTTCAAGTCGAGATTATAGAGTGTCTATGCTAGCTAAGAGGATAGCAAAGGTGTTGTTAGAATTGATTGATATGGCTCAATATGGCTTTTTGGAGGGGAGGCAAACATTTGAAAACATTAATAGAAAGACGATTATCCAGATGGAAGCAGAATATAAAAAGAAGTGCCACTAGTGTTGGTGGGTCTTGATGCAGAGAAATCATTTTATAGGGTCAGCTGGGATTTTGAGTATGGCAGTGGCAGCATATGCATTCCCTGTTAGAATAATGGCATTAATTAGGGTACATGACGGTTTGATGGCAGCAGTTAAGGTGGAAGGGTTCCTCTTTCTGTTTCAACAGAAGGACAAGGCAGGGATATCCTCTTTACTCAGTATTTGCTTTACATTTGCCAATGCAAAGAAAGTAAGGGACTCAGAAATTCAAGGATATAAACTGCATGGTAATTGGGAAAAGTTAGCTATTTTCGCATATGATATACAATGTGAAGTTGTTCAGTCTCGCCATTTGTTCTTTACACGTGGGTTGGGAGCCGATCCATCAGCTCCGAGTGTTGCCTTTATAGGCGCAGAGCTAGACTCTGTCGAGATGCGAGCATTCCTTCCAACAGAGAGGATAAAGATACTACAGGACCAAGATACTACAGGACCAAGTCCTAGCCTTACTACCCCGAAGCAAAGCCCCAGCCAGGATGGTCCTTCAGCTTTTGGGGTCAATGGCGGCTGCCATTCTTCTGGTCCCTCTGGCAAGATTGCACATGCGAATTCTCCAATGGCTCCTGTCGACCCAGTGGTCGTACCAAGATCTGCCCTTGTCCTACCCGATTCTCATTACGGAAACCTGCCGGCGAGATCTTCATTGGTGGCTCCTCTCCTCCAATCTGAACCAGGGTTGACTCTTCTGCCCCCTCCCCCATTGCCACAGTGACCACGGACGCCTCCCAGATAGGGTGGGGGGGCATTATCTGGACAGGACGGTTCAAGGCATGTGGCAGGATCACGAAACCCACTTACATATCAATGTTCTGGAGATGAGGGCAGTGCTTCTAGCGTTGCATGCACTTCACAGCTCTCTTCCCAAGGGTACCATCGCAATCTTCTCAGACAATATGGCGGTAGTATGCTACCTGAACAAGCAGAGAGGAACCAGGTCTTATCCTCTTTGCAGCCATGAGAGTTTGGAACTGGGTGATCGCTTCCCAGAGATTTCTAGTGGCAATGCACATTCCGGGGAAGTCCAATGTGATAGGCTGAGCAGAGTTATTCTGATGCCTCACGAGTGGTCCCTGAACGACCGAGTAGCAGCTCGGATCTTCTCCAAGTGGGGGTTTCCCTGTTGCGACCTTTTCACCAGCCCCTGGAACGTGAAGTGCAGCAATTTCTTCTCCCTGATTCCCCCCCCAGGGGGAGTCACCCAGGGACGCTGTAGTCCACAATTGGCCCTCTGGTCTGCTCTACGCCTTCCCTCCGGTCCCACTACTGCCAAAGGTGATTCAGAAGGTGATCTGCTTGGGAAGCAACATGATTTTGATCGCACCACACTGGCCCCACCAAGTTTGGTTTCCTTTCCTTCGGAAGTATGCAGTGAAGGATCCTTGGATTCTGGACCCAGTTCCAGACCTCCTGACTCTTCAGTCAGGTCAGGCCCATCCATCACTGTGAACTCTCAAGCTAACGGCTTGGCTGCTCCACTTCCGACCTTAGTCAGACAGCATATCCTTTCGCCTGAGGTGGTCTGGATTCTGTCTTCTTCTCACAGAGCTTCCACTAAGGGATATATTCTAATAAATGGAAAAGGTTTGCCATTTGGGCCCAGCAGCACAACCTTGACCCTCTGACAGCCCCGGTGTCCGCAGTATTAGATTTTTTGACAACTCTTTTTAGACAGGGTTCCACTGTCTCCATGCTTAAAGTCCAATTGGCAGCGATTTCTAATTATCATGTTGCCTTTGAGCCTTCACTCATGAGTCATAAGTTGTGTAAGGCCTTTCTTAAGGAGCTTGGTTGCTTTACCCCGGTGTCGCAAACCAGTTTTGCCATGGGATTTGAATGTAGTCTTAGGAGCCTTGACGCCTCATCCCTTGAGTCAGCCACTTGAGCAAAAGTTCTTATCTTGGAAGACTGCCTTCTTGGTAGCTATTACTTCAGCCAGAAGAGTTTCGGAGCTTCAAGCCCTCTCTGTTAAGCCCCCTTATCTGATCTTTCACAAGGATAGAGTATCTCTAAGACTAAACCCGTCATTTCTTCCGAAAGTTTCTTCTGCTCTTAGACTGCAGCAATCTATAGAGCTACCAGTTTTCTTTCCAAAATTTTCCAACAAGGCAGAATACAAACTTCATCAGTTGGATGTGCATAGACAACTGAGGTTTTACTTGGATAGGACATAGCAGCAGAGGAAATCAGACCAGTTGTTTGTGGCCTTTGCAGATAACAGGATTGGCAAAGCAGTAACTAAGACCACTATTGCTAGGTGGATTAGGGATTGTGTTTCATTTGTTTATGCATCAACAGGAAGGAACCTTCCATTTCCAGTTAGAGCGCATTCTACTAGGGCTATGGCAACTTCAGTGGCCTTCCACGCCAGACTGTCAGTGGATGAGAGATGTGCAGCGGCCACTTGGGCTTCTCCACATACTTTTATTTCTTATTACAAACTGGACGTGGCCTCTAGAGGTCGGGCGTCCTTTGGTTCCACAGTGCTCAGGAGTGTTTTCCAGTGAACCTCCCAGGATCTAGGTGCTAGGGACACTGTCCCATCAGTTATGAATGTAGGCGAGATAGGATTGCATTATATCTTTTAGTTATGTACTTACCATAACGATAGATGTATGTGATCTATCTCGCCTACATTCTTACGTACCCGCCCTCCTTCCCCCTACCAATTGGATCTGGAGGAAACACTATTGTACGGTTGGAGTGGCTCATGTGAGTGAGTTGTGGGGCAAACAAGATCTGGGGGGTTGGGTGTGGTACATCCTAGGATAAGGGGGTTGGCCCAGTCAATGAGAGACTTCGTGCTAGTATATCGGCTGAGTCGGAGCCGATCAGTTATGAATGTAGGCGAGATGGATCACATACATCTATCGTTATGGTAAGTACATAACTAAAAGTTCAGGGATCTGAACTTTCTAAGATTTCTGTGCTTTCGACTTTTTTGATATTGTTATCAGCGATCTGATATTTGTGTGTAATTTCTGTTTATAATGTCTGAGAAACAAAAATCTGGATTTAAAAGGTGTGACTGTGGACAGAAGATGTCCAGCACCGATAACCATGTTTCTTGTGTGTACTGCTTGGGTCCACTACATTTGCAAGAAGATTGCTCTATCTGCCATTCCTTCAGTGGCAGGGTTTTATTAGAGGGCTGTTGAAGCCAGATTTTCAAGAAGCATTAGACAAAACTGACCAGACCTCCAAGTCCTCAAAGGGGTCGAAGTCTTCTAAGGTGTCATCGGAGCACAAGTCTTCTGTTCCGAGCACCTCTGGGAAGACTCGATCGCCAGCTCCGCAGCCTTCGGAGTCATGCACAGAAATCTTACCTCAGAACCAAATCATTGTGTTGGAGCTGGTTTTTAAAGTCCCCCATCCTTAAGTCGGTGGCTTCTTCGGCTCCTTCTACCCATTCTTCCGGTACCTTTTCTGACATCGATGTGGACCACGTGGTGCAGAGACTTTTGGTGAACCCGGCCCTGGCCAAATTGCTTTCAGCTTCGACCCAGTTGGCTTCGAAGCTTACAACCCCGCCACCACGATTTCTACTCCTCCGAGGCCAGTTGAGCCTTCATAGCTGGAAAGAGAGGATCTGATAGTGGTGGAACCCTCAGAGCCTAGGCCTGTTCCAGTACCCTCGGGCCCGTAGACCTTGACTTGTTTGGTTCCGATCAAAAATTCTCTGAGCCGACACTCTCTCGCTGGTTCCGAGGGAGAGAGTCAAACCGATGCTTCGGTTCCGACTCTCCCTGTCGGGGCTTTGGCGCAGATGAGCTCAGTTCAGTCCTCTGGTTCGGAGCCCGTGGTCTCGGCCCCTGGGATGTTGCCGTCTTCTTTGGAACCGGCGGACTCCTTGGGTCGGGAAACCAGTGCCTTCGATGCCATGAGGAGGGGTCATGTCTGCTAAGACCTTTACCTCTTCGGATCTTTCCTCTTCCTCCCCGAAAGGGACATGTTCTGTCCCTACACCACAGGACCCACCAACCGTCGGGACTCAGAGCCTCAGGTAACCCCATTGGGTGACCCCTGCTTGAATGAGACTTCACCAGATGCCCCCACTGATGAAGTCCCCAGAAAAAGACTGTGCAAGAGGAGGCATTTAGATTCCCCTCAGGAATCCTTAACATCAGACACCGACTTTGAGGAATCAGAACGGTCCCCACAGTGGTCCTCTGAGGATTTTTCATTTGCAGACATCCTGGAAATAGTAAGGCAGAGGGGTGACTGGCAGTCCCTTACCCCCTACTGAGGATGAGTCAGTGCTCTTCAAGGCCTTTGGGTCTCAACCTTCTACCTCCTGGGTTACTCCGCCCTTTGACGAATTAATGGACTTGGTCGCTTGAAGGGCATGGGAGTCTCCTGATTCTATGGAACCGGTCCCTCGGAGGCCCAACAAATTTATCACCTCTCCTCAAGACAGGTCTTTTCTTATGAAGGGAGCCCCGTTGATGCCATGGTGGTGGCGGTGGCCACCAAGAAAGAGATGTCAGAAAGCTCTTCTTCTGTTCATCCTCCTAATAAAGACTGTAGGACTGTGGACAGATACGGGAAACACATCTTTAGATGTTCATTGTGTTTCACTGTCGCAGTCATTACTGTTGGGTTATCCTGCTGGCAGGCTACCCGCAGTCGGCCTGAATTCCAAAGTCTTGGTCCAAGGCCGGTTGCTTTCCCGCTCGTGCGCCAG